>NC_092044.1:30815989-31116227 GCF_003086295.3 Arachis hypogaea | reverse complement strand
CTTCTTGCATTATTTTGTGTTCATCTTCGCAGATTTGTAGATGGTGGTTTCTGTCCTTGTTTAATCGACCTTTAGGTGAATCGCGTTTTCACCTTTGTCGGTCGATCATTCCTATCGAGATCGTATAGTGAATCTGTTCTTCACTTTCTGTTCGAGCCGTTGCTTTATAATCGGACGATGAATGCTTCAGATTAATACGTCTTGGGAGTTTGTAGAATATCTGAAATGTATTTTATTTAAAGAAAGTGCAAATATATACAGGCGGGAGTTTTTCATACCCTTAAGTCGGATTAAATCTCAATCTTGACGCCTCATTAAAAAACATTTTCAGGAAAAAGAGTGCATCTTGTGATGAGACCTTTATCTTTCCTAACTATAGTACCTTCCTAGGTTACAGGCGTGCCATGATCTGGGGAGTTCTCGTCCCTCGAGTTCGGACAGTCTATAGTAGCCCTTCCCAAGTACTTCTGTGACTCGGTAGGGTCCTTTCCAGTTAGCTGCCAGCTTTTCTTCTCCGGGTCGGGTTCTTCCAATATCATTTCGGATTAAGATGAGATCATTCTCAGCAAAACCTCTTGGCACTATCTTTCGATTATACCTGGCAGCCATTCGCCATTTTAGTGCTTCTTCTCTGATCCGAGCTCTTTCTTGGATTTCCGAAAGTAGGTCAAGCTCTTCTCTTTGAAGTTGAGAGTTGGTTTGTTCATTGTAGTGGACTACTCAGGGAGACCCTTCCTCTACTTCTATTGGAATCATTGCCTCCACTCCGTATGCTAATCGAAATGGTGATTCGTTTGTAGTAGAATGGGGGGTTTTTCGATACGCCCATAGGACTTGTGGAAGTTCCTCAGCCCAAGCTCCCTTTGCTTCTTGCAGTCTCCGTTTCAGTCCGGTCAATATGACTTTGTTGGCCGCTTCGGCTTGTCCATTGGCTTGGGGATGTTCAACGGAGGTGAACTGGTGTTTTATATTCAAGTTGGCCACTAGTTTTCTGAAGCCTGCATCAGTAAATTGAGTGCCATTATCTGTGGTGATGGAGTATGGGACCCCGAACCTTGTAACGATGTTCCTATATAGGAATTTCTGACTTCTTTGAGCAGTGGCATTGGCTAGGGGTTCTGCCTCGATCCATTTTGTGAAATAGTCTACCCCACTATGAGGAACTTGACTTGTCCCAATCCCTGGGGAAAGGGTCCGAGAAGGTCGAGTCCCCATTTTGTAAATGGCCAAGGTGAGGTCATGCTGATGAGCTTTTCTGGTGGGGCGATGTGAAAGTTGGCATGCTTCTGACATGGTGGGCATGTCCTTACAAATTCTGTAGCTTCTTTTTATAGAGTTGGCCAATAGAATCCCGCCCGAAGTACCTTTTTGGTGAGAGCTTGTGCTCCGAGATGATTACCACAAATGCCGCTATGTACTTCTTCCAGGACTTCCTTTATGCTGGAGGACGGTACGCATTTTAACAATGGTATTGATATCCCTCTTTTGTACAGGGTGTTGTTTATGATAGCGTAGTACTGTGCCTCCCTTTTCAACATCTTTGCCTCCTTTTCATCTGTAGGGAGTGCTTCTGTTTTGAGGTAGTTAATTATGGGGGTCATCCATCCTTGATCCCGATCTATTATGGCTAGGATTTTTTTTCTTCTTCCGATATTGATGGGTTCTGCAGTATTTCCTGGATGAGGCTTCTATTATTTCCCCCTGGTTTGGTGCTGGCTAGTTTTGAGAGTGCGTCAGCTCGGGTATTTTGCTCGCGGGGTATGTGGCAGATCCTATATTCCCTGAGTTGTCTGAGCTGTTCTTTGGTTTTATCCAAATATTTTTTCATGATAGGATCTTTGGCTTGGTAGCTTCCCGTTATTTGTGAGGTAACGACTTGTAAGTCACTGTAGATGTTGAGTTTCTGAGCTCCGACTTCCCTAGCCAGCTTCAAACCAGCTAATAACGCTTCGTATTCCGCCTGATTGTTTGAGGTCGGGAATCCAAATTTCAGGGAAAGCTCAAGTTGGGTTCCTTGGTTGCTTTAGATTATCACACCTGCACTGCTTCCGATTTTATTCGAGGAACCGTCCACGTATATGTTCCACTCTATGGGGATTTTCGTGGTGTCTGTGAATTCTGCGATGAAGTCGGCTAGGTATTGTGATTTAATGGATGTCCGTGCCTCGTATTGGAGGTCGAACTCGGACAACTCGATTGCCCACTGTAGGATTCTTCCTGCTAGATCTGTTTTCTGCAATATCCTTTTTATGGGCTGGTTGGTCCAAACTTTAATCGTGTGCGCTTGGAAGTTTGGGCGAAGTCGTCGGGATGTGAGTATCAGAGTGTAGGCAAACTTCTCTATTTTCTGGTAGTTCAGCTCTGACCCCTGTAGTGCTTTACTAATGAAGTAGACGGGTTGTTGTCCCCCTTCATCTTCTCTAATTAGTGCTGAGGCTATTGCTCGACTTCCTACTGCGAGGTACAGTATGAGTAGTTCTCCCTTTTGTGGTCGAGATAGGATAGGGGGCTGTCCCAAGAATTCTTTGAAGTCTCGGAAGGCTTGTTCACATTCCGTTGTCCACTCGAAGTTCTTTCCCTTCCTTAAGGTAGCATAGAAGGGGAGGGATCTTATTGCTGGCCCTGCTAGGAATCTGGACAAGGCCGCCAATCTCCCATTGAGTTGTTGTACCTCTTTGACGCAGGTTGGGCTTTTCATGTTGAGTATGGCCTGGCATTTATCTGGATTTGCCTCGATTCCTCTTTGTGTGAGCATAAAGCCCAAGAAATTACCTGCTTCCACTGCAAAGGTGCATTTAGCCGGGTTGAGTCGCATGCCGTGCTTCCGTATGGTGTCGAACACTTGAACTAAGTCGGTTAGTAATGTCTCTTCACTTTGTGTCTTTATCAACATGTCATCCACATAGGCCTCCATGATTTTTCCGATGTGGTCTGAGAAGACTTTATTCATTAGCCTTTGATAAGTGGCTCCCGCGTTCTTAAGGCCGAAAGGCATTACGATGTAGCAATAATTTGCTTTTGGTGTGAGAGACGGGGTTTTTTCTTGATCCAGTGGATACATTGGGATCTGGTTGTACCCTGAGTATGCGTCCACGAACGAGAGATACTTATATCCTGATGAGGCATCTACTAGAGTGTCGATGCTTGGGAGTGGATAAGGGTCTTTTGGGCAGGCTTTGTTGAGGTCGGTGTAGTCGGTGCACATTCGCCACTTCCCATTTGACTTTCTCACCAAGATGACGTTTGCTAGCCATAGTGGGTATTTAACTTCTCTTTTGAACCCTGCCTCTAGTAGTGCTTGTACTTGTTCTTCTACAGCTTGAGACCGTTCTGGACCGAGTTTTCTTCGTCTTTGTTGTACCGGCCGGGATCCCGGGTAGACTGCCAACTTGTGGCTCATTAGTTCGGGATCTATGCCTGGCATGTCGGCAGCTTTCCATGCGAAGAGATCAACATTATCTCGTAGGAACCGTATTAGTGATTCCTTTGCGTCTCCTTTTAGGATTGTGCCAATATTAGTTGTTTTATCCAAGGTATCTCCGATCTGGACTCTTTCTATTTCTCCTTCGGGTAGTGGGCGGAGTTCTTCTCGTCTTTGAACTCCGCCGAGTTCGATTGTGTGGAACTCTCCTCCTTCACCTCGGAGGTTTAGACTTTCGTTATAACAGCGACGCGCCATCTTTTGATCTGCTTTTATTGTAGCTATCCCTTCTGCAGTTGGGAATTTCATACATAGATGTGGAGTTGAAACTATTGTGCCGAGTTGATTTAACGTTGTTCGACCTATTAATGCATTGTAGGCTGAGCTTACGTTGTCCACGATATAGTCTATCTTGAGTGTTCTAGATTGGTTCCTGGTGCACGAAATTGTGATCAATACTTTTCACAACACAAATAATCCCCGGTGATGAATCCAAAAACTTGGTGTTCAAAACCATGGCATAAACACAACTTCGCACAACTAACCAGCAAGTGTACTGGGTCGTCCAAGTAATAAACCTTACGCGAGTAAGGGTCGATCCCACAGAGATTGTTGGTATGAAGCAAGCTATGGTCACCTTGTAAATCTTAGTCAGGCAGACTCAAATGGATATGAATGATGATATACGAATAAAACATAAAGATAAAGATAGAGATACTTATGTAATTCATTGGTAGGAATTTCAGATAAGCGTATGAAGATGCTTGTCCCTTCCGTCTCTCTGCTTTCCTACTGTCTTCATCCAATCCTTCTTACTCCTTTCCATGGCAAGCTTATGCAAGGGTTTCACCGTTGTCGGTGGCTACCTCCCATCCTCTCAGTGGAAATGTTCAATGCACCCTGTCACGGCACGGCTATCCATCTGTCGGTTCTCAATCAGGCCGGAATAGAATCCAGTGATTCTTTTGCGTCTGTCACTAACGCCCCGCCTTCAGGAGTTTGAAGCTCGTCACAGTCATTCAATCATTGAATCCTACTCAGAATACCACAGACAAGGTTAGACCTTCCGGATTCTCTTGAATGCCGCCATCAGTTCTAGCCTATACCATGAAGACTCTGATCTCACGGAATGGCTGGCTCGGTTGTCAGGTGAGCACTCGGTTGTCAGGCGATCAACCATGCATCGTGTATCAGGAATCCAAGAGATATTCACCCAATCTAAGGTAGAACGGAGGTGGTTGTCAGGCACACGTTCATAGGTGAGAATGATGATGAGTGTCACGGATCATCACATTCATCAAGTTGAGAAAAAGTGATATCTTGGAACAAGAACAAGCGGAATTGAATAGAAGAACAATAGTAATTGCATTAATACTCGAGGTACAGCAGAGCTCCACACCTTAATCTATGGTGTGTAGAAACTCCACCGTTGAAAATACATAAGAACAAGGTCTAGGCATGGCCGAATGGCCAGCCTCCCAAAGAGGGTTCAATCATAAAAACATGATCAAAAGCTCTCAAAGATCCGAAGATTAAAATACAATAGTAAAAGGTCCTATATATAGAGAACTAGTAGCCTAGGGTTTACAGAGATGAGTAAATGACATAAAAATCCACTTCCAGGCCCACTTGGTGTGTGCTTGGGCTGAGCATTGAAGCATTTTCGTGTAGAGACTCTTCTTGGAGTTAAACGCCAGCTTTTATGCCAGTTTGGGCGTTTAACTCCCATTCTTGTGCCAGTTCCGGCGTTTAACGCTGGGAATTCTGAGGGTGACTTTGAACGCCAGTTTAGGCCATCAAATCTTGGGCAAAGTATAGACTATCATATATTTCTGGAAAGCCCAGGATGTCTACTTTCCAACGCCGTTGAGAGCGCGCCAATTGGGCTTCTGTAGCTCCAGAAAATCCGCTTCGAGTGCAGGGAGGTCAGAATCCAACAGCATCTGCAGTCCTTTTTAGTCTCTGAATCAGATTTTTGCTCAGGTCCCTCAATTTCAGCCAGAAAATACCTGAAATCACAGAAAAACACAAAAACTCATAGTAAAGTCCAGAAAAGTGAATTTTAACTAAAAACTAATAAAAATATACTAAAAACTAACTAGATCATACTAAAAACATACTGAAAACAATGCCAAAAAGCGTACAAATTATCCGCTCATCACAACACCAAACTTAAATTGTTGCTTGTCCTCAAGCAACTAAAAATCAAACAAGATAAAAAGAAGAGAATATGCAATGAATTCCAAAAACATCTATGAAGATCAGTATTAATTAGATGAGCGGGGCTTTTAGCTTTTTGCCTCTGAACAGTTTTGGCATCTCACTCTATCCTTTGAAATTCAGAATGATTGGCTTCTTTAGGAACTCAGAATCCAGATAGTGTCATTGATTCTCCTAGTTAAGTATGATGATTCTTGAACACAGCTACTTATTGAGTCTTGGCCGTGGCCCAAAGCACTCTGTCTTCCAGTATTACCACCGGATACATACATGCCACAGACACATAATTGGGTGAACCCTTTCAGATTGTGACTCAGCTTTGCTAGAGTCCCCAACTAGAGGTGTCCAGGGTTCTTAAGCACACTCTTTTTTTTTTTGCCTTGGATCACAACTTTATTTCTTTCTTTTTCTTTCTTTTTCTTTTTCTCTTTTTTTTTTTTTGTATTCACTGCTTTTTTTCTTGCTTCAAGAATCATTTTTATGATTTTTCAGATCCTCAGTAACATGTCTCCTTTTTCATTATTCTTTCAAGAGCCAACATTCATGAACCACAAATTCAAAAGACATATGCACTGTTTAAGCATACATTCAGAAAACAAAAATATTGCCACCACATCAAGATAATTAAACTGTTATAAAATTCAAAATTCATGCAATTCTTCTCTTTTTCAATTAAGAACATTTTTTATTTAAGAGAGGTGATGGATTCATAGGACATTCATAACTTTAAGGCATAGACACTAAGACACTAATGATCACAAGACACAAACATAGACAAACATAAGCACTAAAATTTGAAAAACAGGAAAATAAAGAACAAGGAAATTAAAGAACAGGTCCACCTTAGTGATGGCGGCTTGTTCTTCCTCTTGAAGATCTTATGGAGTGCTTGAGCTCCTCAATGTCTCTTCCTTGTCTTTGTTGCTCCTCTCTTATGATTCTTTGATCTTCTCTAATTTCATGGAGGAGAACAGAGTGTTCTTGGTGCTCCACCCTTAGTTGTCCCATGTTGGAACTCAATTCTCCTAGGGAGGTGTTTAGTTGCACCCAATAGTTTTGTGGAGGAAAGTGCATCCCTTGAGGCATCTCAGGGATTTGATGATGAGAGGGGTCTCTTGTTTGCTCCATCCTCTTCTTAGTGATGGGCTTGTCCTCATCAATGGGGATGTCTCCCTCTATGTCAACTCCAACTGAATAACAGAGGTGACAAATGAGATGAAGAAAGGCTAACCTTACCAAGGTAGAGGACTTGTCCGCCACCTTATAAAGTTCTTGGGATATTACCTCATGAACTTCTATTTCTTCTCCAATCATGATGCTATGAATCATGATAGCCCGGTCTATAGTAACTTCGGACCGATTGCTAGTGGGAATGATTGAGCGTTGGATAAACTCCAACCATCATCTGGCCACGGGTTTGAGGTCATGCCTTCTTAGTTGAACCGGCTTCCCTCTTGAATCTCTCTTCCATTGGGCGCCCTCTTCACATATGACTGTGAGGACTTGGTCCAACCTTTGATCAAAGTTGACCCTTCTAGTGTAAGGATGTTCATCTCCTTGCATCATGGGCAAGTTGAATGCCACCCTTACATTTTCCGGACTAAAATCCAAGTATTTCCCCCAAACCATAGTAAGCCAATTCTTTGGATCCGGGTTCACACTTTGGTCATGGTTCTTGGTGATCCATGCATTGGCATAGAACTCTTGAACCATTAAGATTCCGACTTGTTGAATGGGGTTGGTAAGAACTTCCCAACCTCTTCTTTGGATCTCATGTCGGATCTCCAGATATTCACTTTTTTTGAGTGAAAAAGGGACCTCGGGGATCACCTTCTTCAAGGCCACAACTTCATAGAAGTGGTCTTGATGCACCCTTGAGATGAATCTTTCCATCTCCCATGACTCGGAGGTGGAAGCTTTTGCCTTCCCTTTCCTCTTTCTAGAGGTTTCTCCGGCCTTGGATGCCATAAATGGTTATGGAAAAACAAAAAGCAATGCTTTTACCACACCAAACTTAAAAGGTTTGCTTGTCCTCGAGCAAAAGAAGAAAGAAGAGAGGAGAAGAAGAAGAAGAAATGAAGAAGAAGGGAATGGCTTTGTGTTCGGCCAAAAAGGGGGGAGAAGTGGTGGTTTGGTTGTGTGAAAATGAAGGGGTGAAGATAGGTTTATATAGGAGTGGGGGGGCTCATGGTTCGGTCATGTATGGGTGGGTTTGGGAGGGAAAGTGGTTTGAATTTGAAGGGTGAGGTAGGTGGGGTTTTATGAAGGATGGATGTGAGTGGTGAAGAGAAAGATGGGATTTGATAGGTGAAGGGTTTTTGGGGAAGAGGTGTTGAGGTGATTGGTGAATGGGTGAAGAAGAGAGAGAGTGGTGGGGTAGGTGGGGATCCTGTGGGGTCCACAGATCCTGAGGTGTCAAGGAAAAGTCATCCCTGCACCAAGTGGCAAGCAAAAATGCGTTTTGAGCCAATTCTGGCGTTAAACGCCGGGCTGGTGCCCATTTCTGGCGTTTAACGCCGAATGCTTGCCCTTTTCTGGCGTTTAACGCCAGTCTGGTGCCCCTTTCTGGCGTTAAACGCCCAGAATGGTGCCAGACTGGGCGTTAAACGCCCAACAGCTAGCCTTACTGGCGTTTAAACGCCAGTACGCTCTCCTCCAGGGTGTGCTGTTTTTCTTTCTGTTTTTCATTCTGTTTTTGCTTTTTCAATTGATTTTGTGACTTCTCATGATCATCAACCTACAAAAGAACATAAAATAACAAAGGAAAATAGATAAAATATAACATTGGGTTGCCTCCCAACAAGTGCTTCTTTAATGTCAGTAGCTTGACAGAGGGCTCTCATGGAGCCTCAGAAATACTCAGAGCAATGGTGGAACCTCCCAACACCAAACTTAGAGTTTGAATGTGGGGGTTCAACACCAAACTTAGAAGTTGGTTGTGGCCTCCCAACACCAAACTTAGAGTTTGACTGTGGGGGCTCTGTGTGGCTCTGTTTTGAGAGAAGCTCTTCATGCTTCCTCTCCATGATGACAGAGGGATATCCTTGAGCCTTAAACACAAAGGATTCTTCATTCACTTGAATGATCAATTCTCCTCTATCAACATCAATCACAGCCCTTGCTATGGCTAGGAAGGGTCTGCCAAGGATGATGGATTCATCCATGCACTTCCCAGTCTCTAGGACTATGAAATCAGCAGGGATGTAATGGTCTTCAACTTTTACCAGAACATCCTCTACAAGTCCATAGGCTTGTTTTCTTGAATTGTCTGCCATCTCTAGTGAGATTTTTGCAGTTTGCACCTCAAAGATCCCTAACTTCTCCATTACAGAGAGAGGCATGAGGTTTACACTTGACCCTAAGTCACACAAGGCCTTCTTGAAGGTCATGGTGCCTATGGTACAAGGTATTGAAAACTTCCCAGGATCCTGTCTCTTTTGAGGTAGTTTCTGCCTAGACAAGTCATCCAGTTCCTTGGTGAGCAAAGGGGGTTCATCTTCCCAAGTCTCATTTCCAAATAACTTGTCATTTAGCTTCATGATTGCTCCAAGGTATTTAGCAACTTGCTCTTCAGTGACATACTTATCCTCTTCAGAGGAAGAATACTCATCAGAGCTCATGAATGGCAGAAGTGAGTCCAATGGAACCTCTATGGTCTCATTTTGAGCCTCAGATTCCCATGGTTCCTCACTGGGGAACTCATTGGAGGCCAGTGGACGTCCATTGAGGTCTTCCTCAGTGGCGTTCACTGCCTCTTCCTCCTCTCCAAATTCGGCCATGTTGATGGCTTTGCACTCTCCTTTTGGATTTTCTTCTGTATTGCTTGGAAGAGTACTAGGAGGGAGTTCAGTAATTTTCTTGCTCAGCTGACCCACTTGTGCCTCTAAATTTCTAATGGAGGACCTTGTTTCAGTCATGAAACTTTGAGCGGTTTTGATTAGATCAGAGACCATGGTTGCTAAGTCAGAGGTATT
Organism: Arachis hypogaea; assembly: GCF_003086295.3. Classification (NCBI taxonomy): domain Eukaryota; kingdom Viridiplantae; phylum Streptophyta; class Magnoliopsida; order Fabales; family Fabaceae; genus Arachis; species Arachis hypogaea. The sequence continues at coordinate 31,106,612 of NC_092044.1, read as the reverse complement.
CTGCTTAGAACTCTCTGTCTGTTGCTGAGAAGATGATGGAAAAGGCTTGCTATTGCTAAACCTGTTTCTTCCACCATTATTGTTGTTGAAACCTTGTTGAGGTCTCTGTTGATCCTTCCATGAGAGATTTGGATGATTTCTCCATGAGGGATTATAGGTGTTTCCATAGGGTTCTCAGGATCATAAGCTTCTTCTTCAGATGAAGCTTCCTTAGTACTGCTTGGTGCATTTTGCATTCCAGACAGACTTTGAGAAATTATATTGACTTGTTGAGTCAATATTTTATTATGAGCCAGTATGGCCTTCAGAGTGTCAATCTCAAGAACTCCTTTCTTCTGATTGGTCCCATTGTTCATAGGATTCCTTTCAGAAGTGTACATGAATTGGTTATTTGCAACCATTTCAATCAGCTCTTGAGCTTCTGTAGGCGTCTTCTTCAGATGAAGAGATCCTCCAGCAGAGCTATCCAAAGACATCTTGGATAGTTCAGAGAGACCATCATAGAAAATTCCAATGATGCTCCATTCAGAAAGCATATCAGTGGGACACTTTCTGATTAATTGTTTGTATCTTTCCCAAGCTTCATAGAGGGATTCTCCTTCCTTCTGTCTGAAGGTTTAGACTTCCACTCTAAGCTTACTCAATTTTTGAGGTGGAAAGAACTTTGCCAAGAAGGCATTGACTAGCTTTTCCCAAGAGTTAAGGCTTTCTTTAGGTTGTGAGTCCAACCATATTCTAGCTCTGTCTCTTACAGCAAAAGGGAATAGCATAAGTCTGTAGACCTCAGGGTCAACCCCATTAGTCTTGACAGTGCCACAGATTTGCAAGAACTCAGCTAAAAACTGATGAGGATCTTCCAATGAAAGTCCATGGAACTTGCAATTCTGTTGCATTAGAGAAACTAATTGAGGCTTAAGCTCAAAGTTGTTTGCTCCAATGGCAGGGATAGAGATGCTTCTCCCATAGAAGTCGGGAGTAGGTGCAGTAAAGTCACCCAGCACCTTCCTTGCATTGTTGGCATTGTTATTGTTTTCGGCTGCCATGGGTTCTTCTTCTTTGAAGATTTCTGTTAGGTCCTCTACAGAGAGTTGTGCCTTGGCTTCTCTTAGCTTTCGCTTCAAGGTCCTTTCAGGTTCAGGATCAGCCTCAACAAGAATGCTTTTGTCCTTGCTCCTGCTCATAAGAAAGAGAAGAGAACAAGAAAATGTGGAATCCTCTATGTCACAGTATAGAGATTCCTTGAGGTGTCAGAGGAAAAGAAAAATAGAAGGTAGAAGTAGAAAATTCGAACTTATCAAAGAAGATGGAGTTCGAATTTTGCATTAAGGAATAGTGTTAGTCCATAAATAGAAGGATGTGAGAAGAGGGGAAGTAATTTTCGAAAATCAAGTAAAAGATTTTGAAAACATTTTGAAAAACACTAATTGATTTTTGAAAATAAAAGTGGGAAAGAAATCAAGTGATTTTTGAAAAAGAATTTGAAATTAGAAATAAAAAAGATTTGATTGAAAGTTTTTTTGAAAAAGATGTGGTTAAGAAGATATGATTGGTTTTAAAAAGATGTGATTGAGAAGATATGATTTGAAAAACATTTTTTTTAAAAAAATTTGATTTTGAAAATTAATGACTTGGCTATCAAGAAAAGATATGATTCAAACATTAAACCTTTCTCAACAGAAAAGGCAACATACTTGAAATGTTGAATCAAATCATTAATTGATAGCAAGTATCTTTGAAAATAGAAAGAAATTGAATTTGAAAAAGATTTGATTGAAAAGATATGATTTGAAAAAGATTTGATTTTGAAAAGATTTTGAAAACTTGAAAAAAATTTGCATTGAAAACAAAATCTTCCCTCTTGTGCCATCCTAGCGTTAAACGCCCAGAATGGTGCACATTCTGGCGTTTAACGCCCAAAACTCTACCCTTTTGGGCGTTAAACGCCCAACCAGGCACCCTGGCTGGCGTTTAAACGCCAGTCTGTCCTTCTTCACTGGGCGTTTTGAACGCCCAGTGGTGGACAAAATTGTGATCACTATTCTTTAGGTTGTATTTTTATGGAATTTGAAATTGGCACGAGTGGACACAACTCCGTTCAACTAACCAGCAAGTGTACTGGGTCGTCCAAGTAATAAACCTTACGTGAGTAAGGGTCGATCCCACAGAGATTGTTGGTATGAAGCAAGCTATGGTCACCTTGTAAATCTCAGTTAGGCAGATAAAATTATGGAATTTAGAAAATCAAATAATAAAAAGGAATAATAAAAGGGATACTTATGCAGATTCATTGGTGGGAATTTCAGATAAGCATATGGAGATACTGTATGGCTCACGGATGCCTACTTTCCTACTGCTTCAACTCAATCCTTCTTACTCATTTCCATGGCAAGCTGTGTATAGGGGTTCACCGTTCGACAATGGCTACTTTGAATCCTCTCGGGAAAATGGTCCTCTGCGGCTGTCACTCGCATGGCTAATCGTCTGGAGGCATCACACTGGCCGAAGGCTACATCCCATCCTCGCAGTGAAAACTACGCTCACGCGCTCTGTCACAGCACGGCTAATCACTGGTTGGTTCCCGCTCCTACTGGAATAGAATCCCTTGATTCTTTTGCGTCTGTCACTAACGCCCAGCACTTGCGAGTCTGAAGCACGTCACAGTCATTCATTACCGGAATCCTACTCGGAATACCACAGACAAGGTTAGACTTTCCGGATTCCCAGGATCCTACTCGGAATACCACAGACAAGGTGAGACTTTCTGGATCCTCATAAATGCCGCCATCTATCTAGCTTATACCACGAAGATTCTGTTGGGGAATCTAAGAGATACACATTCAAGCTCTGTTGCATGTAGAACGGAAGTGGTTGTCAATCACGTGCGTTCATAAGTGAGAATGATAATGAGCGTCACATAATCATCACATTCATCATGTTCTTAGGTACGAATGAATATCTTGGAATAAGAATAAGAGAGATTTGAATAAAAGAAAATAGAATTGCATTAATACTTGAGGTACAGTAGAGCTCCACACCCTTAATCTATGGTGTGCAGAAACTCCACCGTTGAAAATGCATAAGTAAAAGGTTCAGGCATGGCCGAATGGCCAGCCCCCCTGAATGTGATCAATAGTCTCCTAAGATGAAGAATAAAACAAAACTGAGACCAAAGATGTCTAATACAATAGTAACTTATCCTATTTATACTAGACTAGCTACTAGGGTTTACATAAGTGAGTAATTGATGCATAAATCCACTTCCGGGGCCCACTTGGTGTATGCTTGGGCTGAGCTTGATCAATCCACGAGCTGAGGCTTCTCTTGGAGTTGAACTCCGAGTTATGACGTGTTTTGGGCGTTCAACTCCGGATCATGACGTTTTTCTGGCGTTTAACTCCAGACAGCAGCATGAACTTGGCGTTCAACGCCAAGTTACGTCGTCAATTCCCGAATAAAGTATGGACTATTATATATTGCTGGAAAGCCCTGGATGTCTACTTTCCAACGCCGTTGAGAGCGCGCCAATTGGAGTTCTGTAGCTCCAGAAAATCCATTTCGAGTGCAGGGAGGTCAGATTCCAACAGCATCAGCAGTCCTTTTGTCAGCCTTTTTCAGAGTTTTGCTCAAGTCCCTCAATTTCAGCCAGAAATTACCTGAAATCACAGAAAAACACACAAACTCATAGTAAAGTCCAGAAATGTGAATTTAACATAAAAACTAATGAAAACATCCCTAAAAGTAGCTTAAACTTACTAAAAACTACCTAAAAACAATGCCAAAAAGCGTATAAATTATCCGCTCATCACAACACCAAACTTAAATTGTTGCTTGTCCCCAAGCAACTGAAAATCAAATAGGATAAAAGAAGAGAATATACTATAAATTCCAGAATATCAATGAATATTAATTATAATTAGATGAGCGGGACTTGTAGCTTTTTGCTTCTGAACAGTTTTGGCATCTCACTTTTTCCTTTGAAGTTTAGAGTGATTGGCGTCTCTGGGAACTTAGAATTTTGGATAGTGTTATTGACTTTCCTAGTTAAGCATGTTGATTCTTGAACACAGCTACTTATGAGTCTTGGCCGTGGCCCTAAGCATTTTGTTTTCCAGTATTACCACCGGATACATAAATGCCACAGACACATAACTGGGTGAACATATTCAGATTGTGACTTAGCTTTGCTAGAGTCCCCAGTTGGTGGTGTCCAGAGCTCTTAAGCACACTCTTTTTGCTTAGGATCACGACTTTAACCACTCAGTCTCAAGCTTTTCACTTGGACCTTCATGACACAAGCACATGGTTAGGGACAGCTTGATTTAGCTGCTTAGGCCTGGATTTAATTTCCTTGGGCCCTCCTATCCATTGATGCTCAAAGCCTTGGATCCTTTTTACCCTTGCCTTTTGGTTTTAAGGGCTATTGGCTTTTTCTGTTTGCTTTTTCTTTTTCTTTCTATTTTTTTTCGCCATTTTTTTCTTTTTTTTTCCACAAGCTTTTGCTTTTTCACTGCTTTTTCTTGCTTCAAGAATCAATTTCATGATTTTTCAGATCATCAATAACATTTCTCTTTGTTCATAATTCTTTCAAGAGCCAACAATTTTAACACTCATAAACAACAATATCAAAAGACATATGCACTGTTCAATCATTCATTCAGAAAACAAAAAGTGTTGTCACCACATCAATATAATTAAACTAAATTCAATGATAAATTCGAAATTTATGTACTTCTTGTTCTTTTGAATTAAAACATTTTTCATTTAAGAGAGGTGAAGGATTAATGGATTTTATTCATAGCTTTAAGGCATGGTTTCATACTAATGATCATGAAGTAGAGACACAAAATATAGATAAACACAATATTAAAAACCGAAAACAGAAAGAAATAAAAAAACAAGGAATGAATCCACCTTTAGTGGCGTCTTCTTCTTGAAGGACCAACAATGTCCTTAAGCTCTTCTATGTCCCTTCCTTGCCTTTGTTGCTCCTCCTTCATTGCTCTTTGATCTTCTCTTATTTCTTGGAGAATAATGGAGTGCTCATGATGTTCCACCCTTAATTGTTCCACATTGTGACTCAAATCTTCTAAGGAGGTGTTGAGTTGCTCCCAATAGTTGTTGGGAGGAAAGTGCATCCCTTGAGGCATCTTAGGAATTTGTTGATGATGAGCTTCCTCATGCACTTCTTGAGAACCGTGCATGATCTCTCTTGCTTGCTCCATCCTCTTCTTGGTGATGGGCTTATCCTCTTCAATAGGGGTATCTCCTTCTATGATAACTCCAGCTGAGTAACACAGATGGCAAATAAGGTGAGGAAAAGCTAGCCTTGCCATGGTGGAGGACTTATCGGCTATTTTGTAGAGTTCATTGGAGATGACCTCATGAACTTCTACTTCCTCTCCAATCATGATGCTATGGATCATGATGGCCCGATCCACAGTGACTTCAGATCGGTTGCTAGTAGGAATGATGGAGCGTTGAATGAACTCCAACCATCCTCTAGCCACAGGCTTGAGATCCAGTCTTCTTAGTTGAACTGGCTTGCCTTTGGAATCTATTCTCCACTGAGCTCCTTCCACACATATGTCCATAAGGACTTAGTCCAATCTTTGGTTAAAGTTGACCCTTCTAGTGTAGGGGCGTTCATCTCCTTGCATCATGGGCAAGTGAAACGCCAACCTCACATTTTCCGGACTAAAATCTAAGTATTTCCCTCGAACCATTGTGAGATAGTTCTTTGGATTCGGGTTCATACTTTGATCATGGTTCCTAGTGATCCATGCATTGGCATAGAACTCTTAAACCATCAATATTTCGACTTGTTGCATGGGGTTGGTTAGGACTTCCCAACCTCTTCTTTGGATTTCATGTCGGATTTTCGGATACTCATTCTTTTTGAGCTTGAAAGGGACCTTGGGGATCACCTTCTTCTTTGCCACAACATCATAGAAGTGGTCTTGATGGCTCTTGGAGATGAATCTTTCCATCTCCCATGACTCGGAGGTGGAAGCTTTTGTCTTCCCTTTCCCTTTTTTAGAGGATGCTCCGGCCTTAGGTGCCATTGATGGTAATGGAAAAACAAAAAGCTTATGCTTTTACCACACCAAACTTAAAATTTTGCTCGCCCTCGAGCAAGAAAGAAAAGAAGAGAAGAAGAAGAAGAAGAAAATATGGTAGAGAGGGAGAGAGGTAGGTTCGGCTAAGGGGGAGAAGATGGGTTAGTGTTGTGTGAAAATGAAGTAGAATGGAAGGGTATTTATAGGGAGAGGGGAGGGTGTATGTTCGGCCATTTTGGGTGGGAATGGGTGGGAAATTGAATTTGAATTTAAGAAGGTAGGTGGGGTTTATGGGGAAGAGTGGATTGATGTGAGTGGTGAAGGGGTAATTGGGAAGAGGAATTGAGGTGATTGGTGAGGAGTGTTGGGTTTTGTGACATGGGGAATACAAATCACAAAAATAGGATTAGGAGGTAAGGTGGGAATATATTAGGTGGGGATCCTGTGGGGTCCATAGATCCTGAGGTGATCCTGTGGGGTCCACAGGATCCTGAGGTGTCAAGAAATTCCATTCCTGCACCAAATAGGCATGTAAAATGCCTTGGCACACCATTTTGGCGTTTAAACGCCCATTGGTGCACGTTCTGGGCGTTCAACGCCCATGTAAAGCATGTTTCTGGCGTTGAACGCCAGTTTCATGCTTGTTACTGGCGTTCAGCGCCAGCTTTTCTCTTCTGGGCACATTCCTGGAGTTCAGCGCCAGGATGTTGCTTGTTTCTGGCGTTCAGCGCCAGAATGGTGCTCTGTTTTGGTGTTGAACGCCGGCCATATGCATCTTACTGGCGTTGAACGCCAGCCTGTACGTCCTCCAGGGTGAAAAAATTTTTTTTTCTTCTGTTTTTGACTCTGTTTTTAATTTTTTTGATTTTTTCGTGATTCCTCATGATCATGTACCTAATAAAACACAATATAACAATATAATAAAAATTAGATAAATAAAATTGGGTTGCCTCCCAACAAGCGCTTCTTTAATGTCAATAGCTTGACAGTGGCTTTCGTGGAGCCACAAGGTGATCAGGTCAATGTTAGTGTAGTCCCAACACCAAACTTAGAGTTTGGATATGGGGTCTTAACACCAAACTTAGAGTTTGGTTGTGGCCTCACAACACCAAACTTAGAGTTTGACTGTGTGGGTTCTTCTTGACTCTGAACTGAGAGAAGCTCTTCATGCTTACTCTCTTCTGTCACAGAGGGAAGGCCATGTGCCTTAAACACAAGGTAGTCCCCATTCAATTGAAGGACTAACTCACCTCTGTTGACATCTATCACAGCTTCTGCTGTGGCTAGGAAAGGTCTTCCAAGGATGATGCAATCATCCTCTTCCTTCCTAGTGTCTAAGATTATGAAATCAGCAGGGATGTAAAGGCCTTCAACCTTTACTAACACGTCCTCTACTATTCCATAAGCTTGTCTCAATGACTTGTCTGCCAATTGTAATAAGAACAAGGCAGGTTGTACCTCAATGATCCCCAGCTTCTCCATTACAGAGAGTGGCATAAGATTTATCCCTGACCCCAGATCACATAGAGCTTTTTCAAAGCTCATGGTGCCAATGGTACAAGGTATTAAGAACTTGTCAGGATCTTGTTTCTTTTGAGGTAGAGTTTTCTGAATCCAAGTATCTAGTTCACTAATGAGCAAGGGAGGTTCACTTTCCCAAGTCTCATTACCAAACAACTTGGCATTCAGCTTCATGATAGCTCCTAAATATTGAGCAACTTGCTCTCCAGTCACATCTTCATCCTCTTCAGAGGAAGAATAGTCTTCAGAGCTCATGAATGGCAGAAGGAGATTTAATGGAATCTCTATGGTCTCTATATGAGCCTCAGATTCCTCTAGATCCTTAATAGGAAACTCCTTCTTGCTTGAAGGACGTCCCAGGAGGTCTTCCTCACTAGGATTTTCGTCATCTTCCTCCCTTGTGCATTCGGCCACATTGATCACATCAATGGCCTTGCACTCTCCTTTTGGATTCTCTTCTGTATTACTTGGGAGAATACTGGGAGGAGTTTCAATGACTTTCTTACTCAGCTGGCCCACTTGTGCCTCCAAATTTCTAATGGAGGATCTTGTTTCATTCATGAAACTGAAAGTGGCCTTTGACAGATCAGAGACTATATTGGCTAAATTAGAAGTGTTTTGTTCAGAATTCTCTGTCTGTTGCTGAGAAGATGATGGATATGGCTTGCTATTGTTCAGCCTATTGCGTCCACCATTGTTAAAGCCTTGTTGAGGCTTTTGTTGATCCTTCCAGGAGAAATTTGGATGATTTCTCCATGATGGATTATAGGTGTTTCCATATGGTTCACCCATGTAATTAACCTCTGCCATGGCAGGGTTCTCAGGATCATAAGCTTCTTCAGAAGCTGCCTCTCTAGTACTGTGATTTTTGAAAAAGAATTTGAAATTAGAAATAAAAAAGATTTGATTGAAAGTTATTTTGAAAAAGATGTGGTTAAGGAGATATGATTGGTTTTAAAAAGATGTGATTGAGAAGATATGATTTGAAAAACATTTTTTTTTAAAAAGTTTGATTTTGAAAATTAATGACTTTGCTATCAAGAGAAGATATGATTCAAACATTAAACCTTTCTCAACAGAAAAGGCAACATACTTGAAATGTTGAATCAAATCATTAATTGATAGCAAGTATCTTTGAAAATAGAAAGAAATTGAATTTGAAAAATATTTGATTGAAAAGATATGATTTGAAAAAGATTTGATTTTGAAAAGATTTTGAAAACTTGAAAAAAATTTGCATTGAAAACAAAATCTTCCCTCTTGTGCCATCCTGGCGTTAAACGCCCAGAATGGTGCACATTCTGGCGTTTAACGCCCAAAACTCTACCCTTTTGGGCGTTAAACGCCCAACCAGGCACCCTGGCTGGCGTTTAAACGCCAGTCTGTCCTTCTTCACTGGGCGTTTTGAACGCCCAGTGGTGGACGAAATTGTGATCACTATTCTTTAGGTTGTATTTTTATGGAATTTGAAATTGGCACGAGTGGACACAACTCCGTTCAACTAACCAGCAAGTGTACTGGGTCGTCCAAGTAATAAACCTTACGTGAGTAAGGGTCGATCCCACAGAGATTGTTGGTATGAAGCAAGCTATGGTCACCTTGTAAATCTCAGTTAGGCAGATAAAATTATGGAATTTAGAAAATCAAATAATAAAAAGGAATAATAAAAGGGATACTTATGCAGATTCATTGGTGGGAATTTCAGATAAGCATATGGAGATACTGTATGGCTCACGGATGCCTACTTTCCTACTGCTTCAACTCAATCCTTCTTACTCCTTTCCATGGCAAGCTGTGTATAGGGGTTCACCGTTCGACGATGGCTACTTTGAATCCTCTCGGGAAAATGGTCCTCTGCGGCTGTCACTCGCATGGCTAATCGTCTGGAGGCATCACACTGGCCGAAGGCTACATCCCATCCTCGCAGTGAAAACTACGCTCACGCGCTCTGTCACAGCACGGCTAATCACTGGTTGGTTCCCGCTCCTACTGGAATAGAATCCCTTAATTCTTTTGCGTCTGTCACTAACGCCCAGCACTTGCGAGTCTGAAGCACGTCACAATCATTCATTACCGGAATCCTACTCGGAATACCACAGACAAGGTTAGACTTTCCGGATTCCCAGGATCCTACTCGGAATACCACAGACAAGGTGAGACTTTCTGGATCCTCATAAATGCCGCCATCTATCTAGCTTATACCACGAAGATTCTGTTAGGGAATCTAAGAGATACACATTCAAGCTCTGTTGCATGTAGAACGGAAGTGGTTGTCAATCACGTGCGTTCATAAGTGAGAATGATAATGAGCGTCACATAATCATCACATTCATCATGTTCTTAGGTACGAATGAATATCTTGGAATAAGAATAAGAGAGATTTGAATAAAAGAAAATAGAATTGCATTAATACTTGAGGTACAGTAGAGCTCCACACCCTTAATCTATGGTGTGCAGAAACTCCACCGTTGAAAATGCATAAGTAAAAGGTTCAGGCATGGCATAAGTAAAACTCCACACCCTGAATGTGATCAATAGTCTCCTAAGATGAAGAATAAAACAAAACTGAGACCAAAGATGTCTAATACAATAGTAACTTATCCTATTTATACTAGACTAGCTACTAGGGTTTACATAAGTGAGTAATTGATGCATAAATCCACTTCCGGGGCCCACTTGGTGTATGCTTGGGCTGAGCTTGATCAATCCACGAGCTGAGGCTTCTCTTGGAGTTGAACTCCGAGTTATGACGTGTTTTGGGCGTTCAACTCCGGATCATGACGTTTTTCTGGCGTTTAACTCCAGACAGCAGCATGAACTTGGCGTTCAACGCCAAGTTACGTCGTCAATTCCCGAATAAAGTATGGACTATTATATATTGCTGGAAAGCCCTGGATGTCTACTTTCCAACGCCGTTGAGAGCGCGCCAATTGGAGTTCTGTAGCTCCAGAAAATCCATTTCGAGTGCAGGGAGGTCAGATTCCAACAGCATCAGCAGTCCTTTTGTCAGCCTTTTTCAGAGTTTTGCTCAAGTCCCTCAATTTCAGCCAGAAATTACCTGAAATCACAGAAAAACACACAAACTCATAGTAAAGTCCAGAAATGTGAATTTAACATAAAAACTAATGAAAACATCCCTAAAAGTAGCTTAAACTTACTAAAAACTACCTAAAAACAATGCCAAAAAGCGTATAAATTATCCGCTCATCACCCAGCTTTTTCTGTGTAATTCCTCTGCTGTATGTTCTGAATCTTTAATTCTCTGTATTATTGACTTGAAAAGACACAAATTAAAAATATTTTTGGATTTTTAATAGTGAGGAATAATCAAAATGCAACTAAAATCAAATAATAATGCATGCAAGACACCAAACTTAGCAATTTGTATACTACTGACACTAATGAGAATGCATATGAGACACATAAACACTCAAGTCAAGAGGAATTAAAGATCAGAGTAATGAAATCATCAAGAACATCTTGAAGATCACTAAGACACATGAATGAATGCAAGAAAAACAGAAACATGCAATTGACACCAAACTTAAAATGAGACTCTAGACTCAAACAAGAAATTTTTGGATTTTATGATTTTCTAAATTTTTTGGTTTTTTTTTTTTTGAAAATTAAGTGAAGAGGAAAAATAAAAATATCAAAATTCTTAATGAGAATTCCAGGAATCATGCAATGTTAGTCTAAAGCTTCAGTCTAAAGAAATTAGACATGGCTGAACAAGCTTCAGCAGGACATTGCATTCAAGAGCTAAATTGATGAAAATTAATCATCTTTGGTGATGATAAGAACATCACCTTGAAACACTAGAATTCATTCTTAAGAACTCTGAAGAAAAATACCTAATCTAAGCAACAAGATGAACCGTCAGTTGTCCAAACTCAACAATCCCCGGCAACGGCGCCAAAAACTTGGTGCACGAAATTGTGATCAATACTTTTCACAACACAAATAATCCCCGGTGATGAATCCAAAAACTTGGTGTTCAAAACCATGGCATAAACACAACTTCGCACAACTAACCAGCAAGTGTACTGGGTCGTCCAAGTAATAAACCTTACGCGAGTAAGGGTCGATCCCACAGAGATTGTTGGTATGAAGCAAGCTATGGTCACCTTGTAAATCTTAGTCAGGCAGACTCAAATGGATATTAATGATGATATACGAATAAAACATAAAGATAAAGATAGAGATACTTATGTAATTCATTGGTAGGAATTTCAGATAAGCGTATGAAGATGCTTGTCCCTTCCGTCTCTCTGCTTTCCTACTGTCTTCATCCAATCCTTCTTACTCCTTTCCATGGCAAGCTTATGCAAGGGTTTCACCGTTGTCAGTGGCTACCTCCCATCCTCTCAGTGGAAATGTTCAACGCACCCTGTCACGGCACGGCTATCCATCTGTCGGTTCTCAATCAGGCCGGAATAGAATCCAGTGATTCTTTTGCGTCTGTCACTAACGCCCCGCCTTCAGGAGTTTGAAGCTCGTCACAGTCATTCAATCATTGAATCCTACTCAGAATACCGCAGACAAGGTTAGACCTTCCGGATTCTCTTGAATGCCGCCATCAGTTCTAGCCTATACCACGAAGACTCTGATCTCACGGAATGGCTGGCTCGGTTGTCAGGCGAGCACTCGGTTGTCAGGCGATCAACCATGCATCGTGTATCAGGAATCCAAGAGATATTCACCCAATCTAAGGTAGAACGGAGGTGGTTGTCAGGCACACGTTCATAGGTGAGAATGATGATGAGTGTCACGGATCATCACATTCATCAAGTTGAAGAACAAGTGATATCTTGGAACAAGAACAAGCGGAATTGAATAGAAGAACAATAGTAATTGCATTAATACTCGAGGTACAGCAGAGCTCCACACCTTAATCTATGGTGTGTAGAAACTCCACCGTTGAAAATACATAAGAACAAGGTCTAGGCATGGCCGAATGGCCAGCCTCCCAAAGAGGGTTCAATCATAAAAACATGATCAAAAGCTCTCAAAGATCCGAAGATTAAAATACAATAGTAAAAGGTCCTATATATAGAGAACTAGTAGCCTAGGGTTTACAGAGATGAGTAAATGACATAAAAATCCACTTCCGGGCTCACTTGGTGTGTGCTTGGGCTGAGCATTGAAGCATTTTCGTGTAGAGACTCTTCTTGGAGTTAAACGCCAGCTTTTATGCCAGTTTGGGCGTTTAACTCCCATTCTTGTGCCAGTTCTGGCGTTTAACGCTGGGAATTCTGAGGGTGACTTTGAACGCCGGTTTGGGCCATCAAATATTGGGCAAAGTATAGACTATCATATATTGCTGGAAAGCCCAGGATGTCTACTTTCCAACGCCGTTGAGAGCGCGCCAATTGGGCTTCTGTAGCTCCAGAAAATCCGCTTCGAGTGCAGGGAGGTCAGAATCCAACAGCATCTGCAGTCATTTTTAGTCTCTGAATCAGATTTTTGCTCAGGTCCCTCAATTTCAGCCAGAAAATACCTGAAATCACAGAAAAACACACAAACTCATAGTAAAGTCCAGAAAAGTGAATTTTAACTAAAAACTAATAAAAATATACTAAAAACTAACTAGATCATACTAAAAACATACTGAAAACAATGCCAAAAAGCGTACAAATTATCCGCTCATCAGTTCCCCTTTCCGAAGGTTGTATGTAATGATACGTATCCCGGTGGCTGTACTGGGGTATCCCCAAGTCCGAACAGGCTGTTCGGGTATGCTCTTAGCTCTTTTTCTTCTAAGCCGAGCTTGTCGAAGGCGGTTTTGAATAAGATGTCGGCAGAGCTTCCTTGGTCAATTAATGTACGGTGGAGGTTGGCGTTTGCCAATATGATTGTGATGACCATGGGGTTGTCGTGTCCTGAGATGATTTCGGATGCATCTTCTTTGGTAAATGTGATTGCTGGGATGTCTGGCGCCTCCTTCTTTCCTTCAACATGGTATACTTCTTTGAGGTGTCGCTTGCAGGATGATTTGGAGATTCCTCCTCCAGCAAATCCGCCGTGTATCACGTGGACGTGTCTCTCCGGTGTGCGGGTGATCGTTCAGACCGTCCGACATCATCATCCCTTCTTCTTTTTCTTGGTTCTTTGTCCCGATTGGCCAAGAACCGATCTAGTTTTCCTTCCCTTACTAATTTCTCTATGACGTTTTTCAAGTCAAAGCATTCGTTGGTGGAATGTCCTCGGACTCGATGATACTCACAGTATTCGTTCCGATTTCCTCCTCCCCTTTTGCCTTTGAGTGGCCGAGTTGGGGGTATTTTTTCCGTATGGCAGACTTCTTTGTAAACATCTACCAAGGATACCCTAAGAGGAGTGTAGTTATGATATTTTTTATTTTCTCCCCGAAGCGATCTTCCTTCTTCTTGGATTCTTTATCTTTATCTCGGTAGGCAGAACCGAACCTCGAGGCTTCCCCAAGTCGAGAATTCTCCTCCATGTTGATGTACTTCTACGCCCGTTCTTGTACTTCGTCTAGGGATACTGGGGACTTCTTTGATATAGATTGGATAAATGGTCCTTCTCGTAGGCCATTTATGAGGCCCATGATGGCAGCTTCTGTTTGTAGACTTTGTATGTCCATGCATGTTTTGTTGAATCTTTCCATGTAGTTACGAAGGCTCTCCCGATCTCCTTGCTTGATTCCTAGTAGGCTGGGTGCGTGTTTGGCTTTGTCCTTTTGTATGGAAAATCTGGCCAGGAACTTTTTGGCCAGGTCGTCGAAACTCGAGATGGATTTTGGAGGTAGGTTGTCGAACCATCTAATGGCTGTCTTGGTAAGAGTTGTTGGAAATGCTTTGCAGTGAACTGCATCTGAGGCGTCAGTGAGGTACATCCTACTTCTGAAGTTGCTGAGATGGTGGTTGGGGTCCGAGGTGCCGTCATACAGAGTCAGATCCGGAAGTTTGAAATCTTTTGGAATTTTGGTCTTCATAATTTCCCTGGTGAATGGATCTTGATCTTTGTGAGAGCTATCCTCTGGGGTGGATCGAGTAGCTTTAGTTTTGAGATAAGCTTCGAGTTTCATAAGCTTATCTTCTAATTCTCGACGCCGCCTTATCTCCCGATGTAGATCCTCTTCTTTTTCACGTTGATGTTGGGCTTCTTTCTCAAGTTGCTTTAATCGATCTTGAAGTGCTTCTATCATCCCCGGATTTGATGAATTTTTGTCTCCATTGGATTTCGAAGTATCTTTAAGTATAGCATCCATGTTCTTGTGCGGCGTTCTATCTTCCAAACCTGAGTCGTGGTTGTTGTCATGGTTGTCCACCATGGTGTTGGGATGACTTCCAGGTTCCCCGGCAACGGCACCAATGTTCCGGGGGTTACCTGAAACTGTAGGTCGATCTTGGTCGAGATCTTCTGTGTTGGTTGGAGCCGACGTGTCCGGCAGATGTATAGCGGCCGGAGCTGGTGTGTCCGACTTATAGAACTGAAAGTGCTGCTAATCCTTTGTCCCCGGAGGGTGGGGGGTACCTACAAAGGACTCCGATGCTTAAGTTAGCAAGGGTATTAAGCAGGTATTGAGTAGGATCAGAATATGAGTTATACCTGAGTGCTCTAGTGTATTTATAATGGTGAGATGTGGCCTCTTATGGATAAGATAAGTTAGTTATCTTATCTTATCTTATCTTTATCTTATCTTCAAGTGAGGTCATCTTATCTTCAAGGGAACCGCACTTCTCTTGTAGGCTTGGGCTACCTTAGGATCTGGGGCGTGTTCCTCTATTTGGGCCTTTTGTTTGGGCTTTCTCGTGACTTGGCCGAGCTCTTTGAGAAGAGGTCGGATTGTCCTGACCTGAAGAGGTCGATCGCTTTGTCTGTAGAACATCCCGGGTCAGACAACTTGACCCAGGATATGAACACTTGGATACAAAAATTTGAAAAGAGAAAAATCAAGAGAAACGAAACAAATTAATGGGGGCATTAAAAACCCTCGCACATTTCCAAGGAAAACGCTAAAAGGCAAAAGCGCACGCTTTCAGAAGAAACGGAACAGAAACGTTCCGCATTCAAGAAAGAGCTCTACGGAAGATAAAGCGACAAAATGCTCGAGTTCGGCTTTACCCAAGAAGGCTTGAAGTCCTAAAACCAAGACTCGACTGCCAGATAAAAGACCAAGCTCGAGCAGGGGCACTGTTCATACCCTGGGTCAAGGTGTCCGACCCGGGATGTTCTACAGACAAAGCGACCGACCTCTTCCGGTCAGGATGACCCGACCTCTTCTTAAAGAGCTCGGCCAAGTCACAGGAAAGCCCAATAAAAGGGCCCAAGTAGAGGAGCACGACCCGAATCCAAGGGCAGCCCAAGCTTATAGAGATAAAGGCGGTTCCCTTAAAGATAAGATGACCTCGCTCGAAGATAAAGATAAGATAAGATAACTAACTTAGCTTATCTAAGAAGGTCATTCTACGCTATTATAAATACACTGGAGCACCCAGGTATAACTCATACTCTGATTCTACAAAAAATCTGCTTAATACCCTTACTAACTTAAGCATCGGAGTCCCTTGCAAGTACCCCCCACCCTCCGAGGACGAAGGATCAGCACCATCATCAAGTCTGACAAGTCGGACACAACAGCTCCAGCCCTCACAGAAGATCTCATCCGAGATCGACTTACAGTTTTAGGTAACCTTCGGAACAACTCTGATCTCACAGAATGGAAGGCTCGGTTGTCAGGCGAGGGCAACCATGCGTCGTGCATCAGGAATCCAAGAGATACACACTCTAGCTTTTGCTTGTAGAATGGAAGTGGTTGTCAGGCACGCGTTCATAGGGACGGATGATGATGAGTGTCATGGATCATCACATCCATCAGATTGAAGTATGAGTAGTATCTTAGAACAGAAATAAGATTGAATTTGAATAAAAGATAGTAGTAATTGCATTAAAACTCGAGGTATAGCAGAGCTCCACACCCTTAATCTATGGTGTATAGAAACTCCACCGTTGAAAATACATAAGTGATGAAGGTTTAGGCATGGCCGAATGGCCAGCCTCCAAAACGTGATCACAGGATCAAAAATACAATCCAGGATCCAGGATGTCTAATACAATAATAAAATGTCATATTTATACTAGACTAGCTACTAGGGTTTAAGAAGTAAGTAATTGATGCAGAAATCCACTTTCGGGGCCCACTTGGTGTGTGCTTGGGCTGAGCTCAAGCTTTACACGTGCAGAGGCTTCTTTTGGATTTGAACGCCAAGTTGTAACGTGTTTTTGGTGTTCAACTCTGGTTCGTGACGTGTTATTAGCTAAGAAGGAGTCCAAACCAGGGCTAATACGTCGGATATTGTTGCTGCAAGAATTTTATTTAGAAATTAAGGATAAGAGTGGTTTCCAGAATTTAGTGGCTGACCATTTGAGTTGCCTGGAGCACATTAAGGATGACTCTACTCCTATCAATGACACTTTTCCATTTGATAGCTTGCATGCAATATCTGAAGTAGTTCCTTGGTATCCACCTATAGCTAATTATTTGGTTAGTCGTACCTTCCCTCCCAATTTTATTAAGCATCAGAGAGACAAGCTTAAAAGCGAGTCCAAATATTATATATGGGATGACCCATATCTATGGAGATGTGGTGCTAACCAAATAATTAGAAGGTGTGTGCCGAAATCAGAATTCCAATCCATTTTAGAGGCCTGCCACTCTTTAGAGAGCGGAAGACATTTTGGTCCTCAAAGAACAGCTAGAAAAATTTTAGACTGTGGTTTCTAGTAGCCCACACTGTTTAAGGATGCTAGAATTTATTGTGACTCTTGTTCTTCATGCCAAAGGTTTGGTAATATATCAAAGAGGGATGAGATGCCCCAACAATTTATGTTGTTCTGTGAAATTTTTTATGTGTGGGATATTGACTTCATGGGTCTATTTCCAAACTCCAATGGTTTCTTATATGTACTGCTAGCTGTGGATTATGTTTCTAAATGGGTGGAAACTATACCTACCCGTACTGATGATACTAACACTGTTGTTTCCTTTGTTCGAAATAATATTATCTGTCGCTTTGGATCACCACGAGCAATCGTGAGCGATCAAGGCACTCACTTTTGCAACAAGAGATTAATAGGTCTACTGAAGAAACATGGAATTGTTCGTAAGGTTGCAATAGCTTACCATCCCCAGACCAATGGACAAGCCGAGGTCTCTAATAGAGAGATAAAGTGTATCCTGGAGAAAGTCGTCAAGCCCCATAGAAAGGACTGGAGTTCCAGGCTTGCAGATGTGCTTTGGGCTTATCGGACAGCATACAAGACACCAATCGGAATGAGTCCCTTCCGCTTAGTCTACGGAAAGGCATGTCACCTCCCAGTGGAGATAGAATACAAAGCCTTCTGGGTAGTGCGGGAATGCAACATGGGATTTGAGAAAACCGGATCTGAGAGGAAGTTGCATCTACAGGAGCTAGAATGCCTTCTACTGGAAGCATACGAGAACTCCAGGCTATACAAGGAGAATGTGAGGGCTGTTCATGACAAGAATATAAAGCACAGAGAGTTCAGACCTGGTGAGTTAGTTCTCCTTTACAACTCCAGGTTGAGACTCGTGCCAGGCAAGCTGAGATCAAGGTGGGAAGGCCCTTACAGGGTAGAAAAGGCTGAACTATATGGCGTCTTCCACCTGCGCCATCCCTCAAGCCCCAAAATTCTCAAGGTTAATGGCCACCGCTTAAAGCTATACAATGATGAGAAGATGAGGGACAACAAAGAGCTAGAAATCTTCCTCTTGGAAGACCTACCAACAGTAGAAAACTGAGCTTCTGGACCGTCCAACTTAAGGACGTTAAAGCAAAGTGCTAGGTGGGAGACAACCCACCATGGTATGATCATTCCTTTCTTCCTTATGAGTTTTATTTCGTTTCATCTTTATCTGTGTTAGTTCATATATCATACATTATCCCTGCATTCTGCAAAAAAAAAAAAAACTCTTGACGCTCACGCATCTCTGGCGCGCCCGCGCCCCAGCAAAGGTCGAAATTGATCCAAAAGTTACAGAAAATTTGGGCTGGAGGCGCATAGGAGGGGGGCTTCACGCCTGAATCACCCACACGTGCACGCACACTGTGCGAACGCGCCCTATGTGCCTTTGCCCATCCACGCGTAGGGGCCCCTGCCGCGTATGCGTGCGTCTGGAAATCAGCGTAATTGAATGTTTTGGCCGAAAGTTGTGCTGGCCTCGCGCTGGATTCACGCTAGAGGTGCAGCCACTGTCGCGCGCAAGCGCTCTGGACGCGTCCGCGTCCCTCCCCTTTTTCACGAGCCACGCAAACGCACGTTGTGCACGTCTGCGTCGGTTGCGCCGCATCACTCACCCAGTGCCCCACCCAATTTTCATTCTCTCTCTCTCCCAAATCCTAATTCTCTCTTTCACAATCCTAATTTCTTTCTTCTTTTCTCTTCTTCTATCTTTCCTACTTTCTTTTTCTTCTTTTCTTCTCCCCTCTTTCCCACTCACATTCTCCATCCACTATCTATTTTCATCTTCTCAAGGTTTCTTTTTCTTTCTTTTTTCTCCCTTCCTCTTTATTTATTTTTGCATTCTTATGTTTGGTGTTAGAAATTTATTTTGGCGGTTGCCTTCTTCTATATTTGCTTGTGGATATATTGAGGAGTGACTTGACAATTAACAATTTTAATTTTGGATTGCATGCATGCTTGGATTAATTACTATACTTAACATGTTTTACGTGCATACCAAGTATTTGTGAGAAAGTCCCTATGGCATTATGAACTCTCAATTCTTTTATTCTTCTACTCTAATGCCTATTTTTCACAAAACCCTTGCAATTCCTTCTTTATTCAATATAATTGTCAATACAAACATGATTGTTAAGTTTGTTACATATGTTAATAAATTTTCACTATTGCTGTTTGATCTATGCTACTCATGCCTTTGCTTGCATACTTTTAAACATCTTGTATCTAATCGCTTTAATATGCCTTGCTATATTTCCATTGATGTCCTAATTGCATATAGTCGCGACCATGTATTTAAGACATTATCCTTTACCTTGGCATTGATTATCACTTGTACCTTCCTCCTCCCAGTTCTAGATATTTGAATTACATGTCCCTTTCCTTTCTCCCTTTTTCAAGATGGCTACCAAGAAGGGTAAAGAGAAAGCCTCGACAAAGACACCAGCAAGGCAAGGCACTAAGAAAACCTTGGCCAAAATACAACCCTCTGCGAGCGTCAAGCCGCCCACGAAGCGGATAAAGAGGATCATCAAAGTCAACGAAGCGGAGAAAGCTTTTCATGCTAGGGACTCTGCACGGTTCGACAACCGTTACTATGAGCAGATGTTCCCCACCTTGGCTGAGCAAAATTACCATAATGAGCACCTACTCATTCTTCCAACACATCTTGTGGATTTTGTAGAGCCTCGAATCGAAAGGAGACAGTGGGGATTCTTGAGGAGACAGCCGCAGGAGGCTAATCTGTCATGGGTAGTTGAATTCTACTCCAACTTTCATCTGCCAACCCTGCCTTCTGTCTATGTTCATCAAAAGTAAGTCCCTGTCTCCGAGGAAGCAATCCAGCGAGTATTAGACCTTCCACCTGGCCCAGAGGGATTAAACGCCTATCAAGAGGCCTCCCACAAGCGCCAATCATACACTTTTAACTGGAAAAGTGTCTTAGGCATCATCGCCCTCCTTGGAAGCAACTGGATCTACGGACGACACCAGGCTAAACCGAAAGGCATCTGCGCATATGCACTTACCTTAGAGGCTCGAGTGTGGGTAAATTTTATGTCCCACTATGTCTTTTCAAGCACTCATGAGTCCTCCTTCACTGCAGACATGGCTATTCTCATCTGGTGCATTCTTACAGACCAACCTCTCAATTTACCCAGACACATCCGGCAAGCCATGAGACACGTGCAGATTGCGGGCAACCTACCCTTTCCCGCATTGGTTTCGGATCTAGTCTCAGCTGCCGGAGCTTCCTATAGAGCTAGAGATACCACAGCCATGATCCCATGGGCGGATCAGTATGTTTCGAGTGGGAAGTACATCAGACCCTCAGCATCTACTACAAGCCAGACTGAAGACCCGACCAGCAACACTCCCTCTCCTTCCACACCACAAGCACCTTCAACTAATCCGCTGCTTCTTTAGTTACTCAAGAGGTTGGACCGGTAGGCGAAGCGAATGGAGTACCATAATAAGCGCCGATTCAACTACCTCAAGGAGCTGATTATTGACAACCACCCACCTCAGGAAAAGCCAGATACTCCAGACTCCACTTCACCTACCAGCACCGGGAGCCTTGACGAGCCTGACTGTGGGGATGCTGCTACAAGCCCAACTTTGCTCTTTACTGATGGCACCGAGGATGGTGCCAAGCTTTAAGTGTGGGGAGGTCAGTACCTGACTTCCGGAGGTAATTTTTCTCTTTCTTAACACCAATATGTTATTTTTCTTTTGTTAAATAGGATAGATTGCATGATAATAATTATTTTCATGTATGTTCTACTTTGTTAAAGTAACAAGTTTCTTTTCAAGACTCCATTTGTGAGTATTTCACTAATTCAAATTAGAAAAATTTGTGTTAAACTTGTTTGAAGATTGTAATTTGGAACATGGCTCATAGCTAAGAACACACAACCTGTGAGATTTTGAGCTTAATTGTATGGTTACATCATTTAACCATGATTTTTATTCTTGTGTGTTTTCTCTCCTCTATGATTGTAATCTATGCTTTGTTCCATTCTATATGTCCATTGTTTAGTGTATATTCATGCATATATACGATTGAGGCCATCATTTGTTACTAGCTCACTATCCCAAATAGCCCACCATTCTAATTACCTTTGTTTGCCAATTTGAGCCTTTTCTATCTCCATTTGTTCTTTATGTTACCACATCACTAGCCTTAAGCGAAAAACAATGAATTACCCCAATTGAATCTTTGGTTAGCTTAAGATAGAGATGATGTGTCAATTAAGTGTGGGGAACTATGGGAACTTTAGTTAATAAGAATGTCTATTACTCAATTGACAATTATTGAGAATTTGGGTGTTACTCATGTGAAATTATGAAAAACCTATGCATTGATTTATTATACTATAAAAAATGTTTTCTGTTTAATTTTAGGGGAATAAAAGTCATCCCAATGTTAAGTTCAAATAAAAAGGATCAATGCATATGAGTTAAAATAGAAAAGTATTTAGATATATGAGTACATGAACATACAAAGTGAGACTATGAGTTGTTAAGCATGATTATAGGAGTATAAAGAATGTGTGTATGTTAGGTGAGAACTTAAGCTATTCAAGGATTCAATTATAACTCACTTGGCCATACATGTATCCTCACCCTTACCTTAGCCCCATTACAACCTTGAAAAAGACCTCATGATGTTTGCATTTATGCATTAGATATTTGTTTATTGGTTAGATGAAGAAAAAAGTTTTAGAACGCATGAGTAGAGGAGACTAGAGTGGATTACCCTAGACACTTGAGTGATTAGAGTGCATATACACTTCCAATGAGGGTTCAAAGCTTGACTCTATGTTTCCGGGTTTCATGAGCTATCTTCCTACAAGTTTACTTGCCTATTATTGTGTGATTAGAATTAGTGGAATCTTATTTTTGTTGTCTTGAAGAAATTGTTTATTTTCTTAACCAAGTGGGTAGAACATTTCAGCATATAGTTGCATTCATATAGGTTGCATTGCATTACATGAGTCTTATTGTCTCCATTCATTCTTTTTAGTCTCCTTGAGCTTAGCATGAGGACATGCTAATGTTTAAGTGTGGGGAGGTTGATAAACCACTATTTTATGATTTATCTTGTGCTAAATTGAGTGGTTTTTATCAATCCTTTGCACATTTATTCATGTAAATTGCATGTTCTACATTTGCCTTCCTAATTTTGTGTTATGATTAAAAACTTGCTTCCTAAACCCTTAAATTATCAATTTTTAATTTTCCTTTTTACCATTCATTGCCATGATCTGTGTGTTAAGTGTTTTCAGGCTTTATAGGGCAGGAATGGCTTAGAGGACAGAAAGGAAGGAACTCAAAGAAACAAAGGAGCTGACCAGCGAGGATCAACGTGCGCATGCACCCAGCACGCACGCGTACATTGGCACAGAAGACCATCGCCGCGCACGCGCACCTGGCGCATACGCGCGACATGCGCGGAACACCATCGACGCGCACGCGCACCTGACACGTACGTGTGACATGCGCGACGTACAGCAGCTGCAGAAATACGCTGGGGGCGATTTTGGGCTAATTTTGGACCTAGTTTTCAGCCCAGAAACACAGATTAGAGCCAGGGGACAGCAGAGACTCAAGATACATTCACACAATTCATCATTCATCAGTTTTAATTTTAGTTTTTGAATCTTTGAGAGAGAGATACTACTTCCTCCAGGGTTCCTCATAGTTATAGGTTTTGCTAGTGCTACATTTTGGATTGGATATTGAGAAAAGTCATTACCTCCGTTGAAACCTTTATTAGTCTAGTTCGTTTACTTTTTCCCTTACTCTTTCATATCCTTAATCTTTGTTCAGAGTTACAATTGGATTGTTTTTAGAAGTTATTAATGCAAGAAGTATTTTTTTCATTTAATTTTATTATTTATTTAATTGCTTCCATTTAATTTTAATTACCATGTTCCCTTTTTACTTCTTTTATGAGTTTATGAAAATGGCATTCATGTTAACCGAGTAGACTCCCAACTTGACTTGGGAGTTGATTAAGAGGAGACCCTTGAGTTGGAATACTCAAGAATTAATTGGTAATTGAAAGTTGTTGGCTAGATCTCTAGTTACTAACGCTAATCCTTCCCAAGGGAGAGGATTAGGACTTGTGAATAGAAGTTGGCTTAACTACTTGACTTTCTCTTATTCGATAAGGGTTAACTAGGTAGAAACAATAATTAATTATCAACTGATCTTGGAAAATCAACAAGGATAGAACTTCCGATTAATCTTCTCCCAATCAAGGCCTTTTATCTTAATCAAGTAAACTCTCTTGTTAATTTTTGCTACTTTAAATTCACTCTTCAACTCCAAATTTCTCAGAGACCAACCTAATCAATAAATAGCACTCTTTTAGCAACTCGTTGGGAGACGAATTGGGATTTCTACTCCCAGTATTTTATTCTAAAATTGTGACAAACCCCTTTCTAAATTAATACACAGAATTTTCGTTCGTTAAGAATTATACTCGCAATGTCAGTTCACTATAAATTTTTAATCGACAACTTTCTGCGCCCATCAATGAGCTCGCCCCCGTGAATATACACCAGTGAGGGTGTTGGATATGAATTATGAATTATGAATTATACTGAGTATAACTCGAATTGGGGATGCACGACAGAGGGACAGTCCAATGGTTAGCTACCAGGACTTGTCGGGTTGGCTATATAACCGACAAATGATATCATCAGCCACTAGGACAGGCATGCATCATATGCATCTATGTGACATTGTTTGGGTGTAAATATTGTACTTGGTTTGCCTTTATGATTACTTGTGATTAACTGCTAATTGTTCTACTTGTTGTAACTGTTTGTTTGTGGTTGAACTTTCCTAATTGTGTTTGCTATAGAGACTCTGTTGGACCGTGATGGTTGGTTGATGTTTGGGTTATTTGGGTCTAAAGCCGTGATTGATCATAAGGTGGGCCAAGGCCATGTCTGGTTGATGTTTTTGGTTTGAAAAAATATGAAAAGATAATTTGGTTCAACATAGATGAATCTTTTGAAAAGCTTTTGAATTTTTAAGAAATGAACAGTTCCTTTTTCCGAAAAGATTTCAGATTCTTCTTTTATTGTAAACCTTTATTTTTGAAAAGAGGCATAAGATGGTTATTAATCACTGGAACGGTTTTACTTCACGTATCCTATTATAGTAATTCCCAAAAACCCTCTATTGTAGGGATGGCAATTTTTCCCGGCGGGCAGGTATCCGCGGGGATTTACCCGCCGGGGGACAGGTTTGGAGGCCAATTTCTCCCTGCGGGGGTGGGGAACGGGTATCCGTTTAGTAAACGGGGCGGGGGTGGGGATAGAGATCCCCGCCCCGTGGATACCCGTTTAATACCCATAAATATGAATTTACCAAAATGTCCCCAATATATATATATATTTTTAACAAACCTTATTCCCACTTTCCCATTTCACTCATTCTCTCTGCCCGAACCTCACTCTCAGATCCTCTCCTCATCACTGCCGCCACCTCCCTCGCTCACTTCCCAGACTCACCGCATGCTTCTCCTCCTTCGGCGAGGTCGCTGGTCGCCTCCCCTTCCCCCTTCCTTTTCCCCCTTTTCTCATCAGATCTCCTCTTCGCGTGCCATCCCTCTTTCTCCTCGTCAGATCATCAACGCCACGGATCTACCCATCACCGTCTCTGCCACAGATATGCGCATCGCCATCAGCACATCGCCGATTTTTTGTCACCGTCTACTCCTTCTTTGGGTCTGCTTCTCGCCGCTGTTGATTGCAACTGCCTCGTCATTTACAGATCTGTGTGTTTTAATTTTTTTAAATCTATTGTTAATTTGCATTGTTATAAAATATGCATTATATAGATCTGGGATTTTTTAAATTGTTCTAAAATATGTATTGTTAATCTTCATTGTTTTAAAATTTGCATTGTACAGATCTGAGTTCTTTAAAATTGTTCTGAAATCAAAGTTTTTAATATCCATTGTTATGAATGCTGTATTGTTAATGTGCATTGTTTCTGAAATATGGGTTCTTTGAATTTTTTAATTTTTTTTAAGGAAAATCTGCGGGGATATCCACGGGGAATGGATATCCGGCGGATATCGGGTATCCGCTACCCGTCACGGATACAGGGCGGGGACGGGGGGCTTTTTGGGGCCGCGGGGCGGGGGGTGGGGGGCATGTCCCCGTCCCCATGGGGACCCGTTGCCATCCCTACTCTATTGAGAACCCTTTCGGGGATGATGTTCTCACTCCCCTACAATTTTTTCCCTTTCAGGATATGGACGCGGAAGTCACGAAGAGCTTATTTAGTTGTTGTAGTGATGTTTTGTATTGCTTTAGTTATTGTTTATTGTTCCCTCGCCTTTATCTTTATACATTCTCTAAGAGGGATAGGAATTGTATTGGTTAGTGCTTGTAAAGTTATTTAATATATATATATATGTATGTGCTCTTTGTGAGTTGTGTAAGTTGTATGGTATGTATGGATGTACGTTACCTAACAAAAGTATTTTGGAGCGGTATTGCGGTCTAAAGTTTTAAACAAGCTCATATTTTAGTATTAAATAGCGTAAGAGTCGTCGTAATGTCCGAGCTATCAGAGTAGCGCAGCCGGAAGCGTGAGCTTTGATAGTTAGGGTGTTACATCGTACAATATATATGATGTACAAAAGAATTTCTTATTTTAAAATTAATTCTGGTTAGTGAGATAAAATTTAAAATATCTTTTTATTTTCTTACTTAAATTTAAATTTAAATTTATAATTGATTAACAACTCATCCTTTTTTAATTTCAATAACAAAATAAATTGGTTAGATGCAAAATATTCAGTATTTAATAATTTAAATAATTTAAATTTTAATTACCAAAAATTAGGTTAAAAATTAATTATAAATATATATATATTTACGTACTAATATATATATATATTATTATAGTACGTAAATAATAATATCCAATGTATTGATTATTTATTTATTTTTTTGATAGAATTAATGTATAATCTATTGAATATTGATTTATTATCCAAAATTTTTTTATAAACTTTGTAATATATGAAAATAATGATCTTATTTTTTATTATTATTTAAGAAATTCTTCATAATTTTTTAATTGTGTAATTAACTTAATTAATAACCTTTATTATTGTTTTTATACTAAAAAAATATCAATTTATACTATTTACATATTTTTTATGGAAAAGTCTAGGGGGGCAGCAACTTCATTAAATTTTGGCCAGTATATAACCAGCAAAGAAAAGTGAGCCATTAGATAAAATCTCACACCAATCTCAAACCATTAAAATCATCATTAATGGCTATTTGATGGCTACAAATCACAAAAGTTGATGGCTCCTTAGCACTCCTCTTTTTTTATTACTAATAAATAAATAAGTATTTGCACTATTATACTTATTATTCTAGATGATGAATTAAGTTACTTATTTTATATGTTAAATAATATTTTGTATGTTAAATTTATTAAATATTAAGATGAAAAATTGTTCAATAAATTACATAAATAGTCATTATATAAAAAAATTATACATCATATATATTGATCCCCTGATATATAGAGTTTCATGTATATATTAAGATTATGTATTTTAATTATATGAGTGATTATTGTTATTTTCACTTTTTCATTATATTAGAAAATAATATTTAAAACTAAAAAAGAGATAATTAATTTTTTTAATTTGAATTAAAAAATATCTTATAAATATATCCAACTTTTACATATACTAAGTATTATAATATCAAATAGTATAGTATTTGCTATAACAATGACTCAAAATATTAATCTAAGATATATTTGGACCTAGTAAGATCCCAATGCAAGCAAAATCAACTAAAATTCATTATTAGGGTTCCAAATCTGACTTAGGTTCATTACCTTAAAGGTCCAATGCAGATAAAGTTCACGCATTCCCTCTTAAACCAGCTAAGATTGGATCTCCGTTGATAGTTAGATATGGTTATGAGTATTCAGAGGAGCATGAGAAGCCCCTTCCTATCCCTCACTCCTATTTTAAAAAAATGTCCCCATTCCTTCTCCATCATTGCAAGTTCCTGTTTAATTATACTTTAGGAAACGCAGATCTCCTCGGGAATTTATGAATATTTTTTTAAAACTTTTGAAAAAATTAACACAAAACATAATATAATAATCATAAAATAATCAATTCAATATAATTCAACACAATTTATAATATATTTATGAAAAATAACATTTCAAAAGGAGAAAATATAAAAACATATTCTAACATATTAACATAACATAATTTTTTGGGACGATACTGAGCGATGTAGTTACGGACTTGAGAGACAGAAAAAGTGAGTCAGAGAGAGAAAGAAAGAGAGAGGATCGAGGCTGAGAATGAGTATGGAAGAAAAAGAAATAATTCGAATTGGAGGCAGAAATTAGGGTTATTAAATTCAAGAATTGAATTTATGTATATATAAATTAGGATAAATTAATAATTTTATATTCGTGTATATTTAAAGATTCCATGGGGCAGGTACTTATGTCCGTGTCCCCATTAGGGGTGGCAAACGAAAAAGTCTATCCTATCTCGCCAAAAGCCCGCCATCTGGTGGGCTGGCCCGCCTCGCCCCGTCTAATAAGGCGGTCTTGAAATTCTCTCTCGTCCTGATTAATGGTAGGCTGACAGGTTGGTGGGATCTCTTTTTTTTTATAAACCATAAATATGAAATAATATATATAATTTCACAACAATTTCAATAAATTTATAATTTCTAAAAATAAAAAATTATAATTTTTAAATTCACACACATTAAAGTCTTTATAATTATAAATATGTAATAATCATAAATATAAACCAAAATTTTTAAAACAAAATAATAAAATTAACATTGTCCAAAGTAAAACAAATATTGTCCAAAATATATAATTAAACATCTTCAAGTTTGTAATCAATCAAACATAAAACATAATCTAAAATATAACTTAGAACATCTTCAATTATCATCTTCATCCTCTTGTAGATCAATAACATCATAGAAATTTTTAAAAAAATGACCCTGACAAAATAAAAGCTTAGCCCAGCAGGTAAGCCTGTCCCACCCCCACCCTGTCCAGCCAAAATCCATAGATTAGGTGGTGTAGGGGTAGCGGAATTTTTATGTTTGGTGGTTTCAAATTTCCAACTCAACCCACCTTTTTTGGCAAGTTATGTGGGCCAGCTCGACGGGTTTGGTTC
This sequence comes from Arachis hypogaea, assembly GCF_003086295.3. Taxonomy (NCBI): domain Eukaryota; kingdom Viridiplantae; phylum Streptophyta; class Magnoliopsida; order Fabales; family Fabaceae; genus Arachis; species Arachis hypogaea. The sequence continues at coordinate 31,078,088 of NC_092044.1, read as the reverse complement.
ATTTGCCACTCCTATTCTCCATCCATTTTCACATGGCAGGTCGTGAGGATTTCACGAGTCACCATCTAGCCCTAAAACGCGAGTAATCCATACAAATATCCGTTTCGACTGTTTTTGTGATTATCCCTATTACTAGCATTCATTGGTTCATAACGTGAAGCTATTCTAGCCACTCAATAAATTTTCATATAATTAAAATTTAGGTTATATCATTTTTATAGAGTCACATGTATCCTTGTTATAAGAATATTAATAGAAGATAAATGGATAAACACTATGTTATTGTTTGGATATAAGATAGAAAATAAGAGGAAAGAAAATAGAAAAAAAAGTATATTTTTTGTGTTGTTTAGATGAATGGAAAAAAAATAAATTTTTTTTTTACTTAGATGGAAGAAAAAATAAGAGAAAAACGTTATAATAGAGTAAAATTATACTAATATTTTTATATATTACATATAAATTATAATTCAAATGGTAACTCCGTATTTTTACCCATGTTTACACTTTTGCATCAGTTTTCTTTGCAAATTTAAAGAGAAAAAATTTACATGAGCTCCACATACACTTTTATGTTTTTCATTCAATTACTTTGTTGATCCAAACAATAAAAAATTAAATTTTTTCATCTATTTTCTTCTCCAGTATTTCATTTCCCTACAAATTCTTCTAATCCAATCAATGCATAAATAAGTCACATTTTTCATATATATATAACAATAACTAATATCATATATTTGGTTAATTTGCGTTGATAAACCAAAGCCACCCCAAAATTTAGTTTAGTCCTTAATTCACATGATTTAAATTTAACTCAAGATAAATGATTGATTTGATTAAATTATTAGTAAAAAATATCTCGAGAACCTATTTTATTCATAGATTTATTATTTTAATAATTAATTAATTAATCTAATTAATTAATTAATACAGATAATTAGTATAATTAATTTGGTTTAATAAATTAAAAAAATACTAACAAAACATTAAAAGAAATAAATTAAAAAATACTACCAAATCAAATTGATATAAATTATAATAAATTATGTGATATTTAGATATCTAATTAAATCAATTAGTTGATATAGTTAATTTATCATAATAAATTGTATTTAATAAGTTAAAAGAAACAAATCGCTAAACAGTAAATACTCTCATAAGCATGTCACGTCAACTCCATCGTTAAATGTAGAAACCTAATTTTTATATAATAGAATAGATAATAAATACAATATATGAGAATATGTGACATATTTTAATTATGAAATTGGTATTATATAATAGATTTTTTCTAAATCCTTATTGCTTGTTCGTTGCTAATTTTTACTTAATTACTTAATAATTTTCGCCTATAAAACTACCAACTACCTAATATTATGATTTAATTAATAAGAATGATGACATTAATATTTTTTCATAAGTCTTGTTATTATTTATAATTAGGAAATAGCCATAAATAAATTTATTTCTTTAACGAATGTTAATTTTGTTGTCAAATTCTATATTGCCTTTAAAATTTTAGCGTAAATGAGTCTAATTTCTACATTTGAAATGAATTTATTCAAAAAAAATAATATGTAAATCATATTATTATTACAAAATTACTTTTTTTTAACATAATTAGTGGTGCTTATTTAAACCATTAAATTTAGCGTCTAATGATATTAAAATCAACCTATTTTATTATCTTGTGCCTTTAAAGAATTTACACGACTGACATAAAAATATAACAATTGAAAAAAAAATCATTACAATGGGTATATTCATTTTAACAAATATTTTTCTATGTAATACTATAAAAAAATACATTGGCCACTTTGAATTGCTATAGGTTAACTTCCATTCACAGTAGTAGAATGTCTAAATTGAGATATATTCATCAAACAAACAATCAACAAAATACTCATCCATACTTTCTCATTTTGGGTATATTTATACATAAAAGAAATTATACATAAAGAAAAAAAAGATAAAAAAAGAGTTGAAATAGCAAAAGCGATAAAAATCACGATTCTTATAATTTTGTGTGGTCATCTATATATAGTAGACTAGACAATTATGATTATCTAACAAAATTAATTTGTATTTATTGCACTCAACTTGAATAAGTAAGAAATTATCTTATTTTAATTTTGTCTTTATTCACATGATTTGAAACTAGCTCAATATATATGATTTGATTGATTTAATTTAATTATTAGTTGAAAATATCTCAGTTGTCTATTCAATTCATAGATTTATCATTTTAATGACTAATAAATTAATCAAATTAATTAATTAGTACACACAATAAATTTGGTTTAATAAATTAAAAAAATAAATTAAAAAATACTAACAGAATATTAAAATAAATAAATTAAAAAATACTACCAAATCAAATTGATATAAATTATAATAAATTATATGATATTTAATATCTAATCAAATTAATTAGTTGATATAATTAGTTTATGGTAATAACTTGTATTTAATGAGTTAAAAGAAATAAATTGGGAAACACTCTTAGAAGCATACAACGTAAACTCCATCATTAAGTACAAAAACCCGATTTTTATATAATAGAATAGAATAGAATAAAAGAAATAAATTAAAAGACACTAAACAAAATATTAAAATAAATAAATTAGAAAATACTACTAAATTAAATTGATATAAATTATAATAAATTATATGATATTTAAATATCTAATCAAATCAATTAGTTAATATAGTTAGTTTATGGTAATAAATTGTATTTAATGAGTTAAAAGAAATAAATCGGGAAATACTCTCAGAAGCATGCGACGTAAACTCCATCATTAAGTGCAAAAACCTTATTTTTATATAATAGAATAAATAGAATAAAAGAAATAAATTAAAAAATACTAACAAAATATTAAAATAAATAAATTAAAAAATATTACCAAATCAAATTGATATAAATTATAATAAATTATATGATATTTAAATATCTAATCTATCAATTAGCTGATATAGTTAGTTTATGGTAATAACTTGTATTTAATGAGTTAAAAGAAATAAATTGGGAAACACACTCAGAAGCATGTAACGTAAACTCCATCATTAAATGCAAAAATCTGATTTTTATATAATAGAATAGATAGAATAAAAGAAATAAATTAAAAAATACTAATAGAATATTAAAATAAATAAATTAGGAAATACTACCAAATCAAATTTATATAAATTATAATAAACTACTATATGATATTTAAATATCTAATCAAATTAATTAGTTGATATAGTTAGTTTATTGTAATAACTTGTATTTGATGAATTAAAAGAAATAAATCGGAAAACACTCTCAGAAGCATGACACATTAGCTCCATCATTAAGTGCCAAAACCCGATTTTTATATAATAGAATAGAAAAAATAAATTAAAAAATACTAACAGAATATTAAATAAATAAATTAGGAAATACTACCAAATTAAATTGATATAAATTATAATAAACTATATGATATTTAAATATCTAATCAAATCAGTTAGTTGATATAGTTAGTTTATCGTAATAACTTATATTAAATGAGTTAAAAGAAATAAATTGAAAAACACTCTCAAAAGCATGCCACATTAGCTCCATTATTAAGTGTAAAAACCCGATTTTTATATAATAGAATAGAAGAAATAAATTAAAAAATACTAACAGAATATTAAAATAAATAAATTAGGAAATACTACCAAATCAAATTGATATAAATTATAATAAATTATATGATATTTAAATATCTAATCAAATTAATTAGTTGATATAGTTAGTTTATCATAATAATTTGTATTTAATGAGTTAAAAGAAATAAATCGGGAAACACTCTTAGAAGCATGCCATGTCAGCTCTATTATTAAGTGCAGAAATCCAATTTTTATATAATAGAATAGATTTGATGATTTAAAGATAGATTGATTAGATATATAACAGTAAAGAGATGAAGCATTAATTATATTTTTTCACATATATATTTATATATGGTTTAATTACTTTGTTAGTCCTTATAGTTTTGTAAAATTTTTAATTAGGTTTTTATACTTCTTTTTAATTGAGTCCTTGTACCAATTTTTTTAATTGGTCCCTAATTTTTTTTATTTGGGTCTCTGCATCAATTTTTTTAATTGGGTCCCTATACAATTAAACTAAATACTGCCAAGAGCGACTTAATTGAAAAAGAAATTTGCTATAAGGACCAAATTAAAAGAAAAAAAAATATAAAAACCTAATTGAAAATTTTGCAAAATTATAGGACCAACAGAGTAATTAAACATTTATATATTTGCTTAAATATCACTGAAATTCTATTTTTCAGTAGAATATAGTGGTGAATAAAGCTAGTTACTTATGAGTAGGCAAAGTTCAGAAAAAGAGAAGAGTATAGTGGCAAAAATCTCATCTTATTCTGCTATATGTGCATGCTATATATATAATTAGAATAACACTTATTACACCTTTACAAAAGATAATATACCAGTTAGATATTCTAATAAAATCCTAACAAATATTTGTATATTTATACACTTCAGCTAGTCATCATTTTATCACGATATTTTCTCACACTAGAATGTTCCTCAATCACACTCCCTCAAGTTTGGGAGCATGAAAATTAATCATTCCTATTTTGAAAGTACAAGAAGAAAAAAGAGTTAGTCTGTACAAAATGCCAAAGGCAATTGCGGATAAGCTGATATCCTTGCAAAGGAGATTTATGTGGTGTAAGGGGGATGGTAAGGAGGGTATCCCGTTGGTCAAGTGGGAGCTGGTTCAGGCACCGAAAAAAGCTGGGGGCTTGGGGATTGGGGATGCATTGCTTCGAAACACAGCACTCCTGTTTAAGTGGTGGTGGAGGTTTTCAAAGGAGGAGTGCCCCTTGTGGAAGAAGATTGTCTGCTCATGTAACAACCTGAACCCTGATATAATGCTAGTAAATCAGCAGCTACCGGTTAAAGGAGGGCCCTGGAAAGACATTTGCCATTTGAATATCATAGAGCAGCGGATAAAAGACAAAATGCTGACTGGCATGGCGATGGAGGTAGGTAATGGAAGGAGCACTCTGTTTTGGGAGGATAACTGGCTGCAAGGTGGACCCTTGAAAATGGCTTTTCCAAGACTCTATTCTATTTCAAACCAACAAGGAGCTATGATAGGGGATTGTGGGTTTTGGGATGGACTTGAGTGGATATGGAATTTCCAGTGGAGAAGGGAGTTGTTTCAATGGGAGATGGAACTTCTCTGCCAGTTTCATGAGAGGCTAAGGCCGGTGAAGTTGGCAGCTGGTGCAGAGGATAAGCTGGTGTGGAAGTTTGATAGTAAAGGGATATTTTCTACCAGATCTGTTATACAGGTACTTCAATCAGAGACTCTGTCAGATGAGATAACGAGCTACAGCTTTACAAGTTCAGTCTGGCGAGGAGTGGTGCCTTCAAGAATTGAGCTTTTTGGATGGTTTGTGCTGGTTGGTCGAGTGAATACCAAGGAGAGATTGAGTAGGCTAGGCGTTATTATGCCCAGTGATAATATCTGTGTTCTTTGTAAGAAGGAGATAGAATCGGTCAAACATTTATTCCTTCTATGTGAACTCACGTGGCAGGTGTGGTGCAGTTGGATGAGGAGTTTTGGTGAGGATTGGGCTATTCCTGGTACCATTAGAGAACTGTTTGAGAGTTGGACTGGTAGGCATAAGCAAAAACAGGAGCAGAAAAGGTGGCTTATTGGGTTTTTCACAGTGATCTGGAATATATGGGTGGAACGTAATGCAAGGATCTTCAATAATAAGGAAGCAGGTGTTGATATAGTAATAAAGCGGACATTTCTGAGCTACGAAGAATGGACCGATAGTGATCCTTTCGGTAGTTGACAGGATTTATATATTTCTATGTAGCATTTGTTGTTAGAATCCTTTGCTCCACTATTATGTGTTGAGCTTATTTTGTTTCAAAAAAAAAAAGAAGAAAAAAGAGTAGGAGTTAGAGATTTTGTAAAAATATCGATTACTTGATTGGTCGAAAAAATTGGAAGAAGTTTTAATACTCCTTATTATTGGACTTTATCACACATAGTATGACAATCAATTTTGATGTTCTTCGTTCGTTCATGAAAGACCGGGTTTGTGGCAATATGCAAGGCTAATTGATTATCACAGTAGAATGTAATTAAACATTGGAGCGATAGCTTGAAGTCTTGCAACAGAAAGGAGAGCCAAACTCTTTCACAAGTAGCAAGTGTCATTGATCTATATTCAGTTTTCTCGTGCGACTGTGTGTTGGTTTTTACTACGTTACCATATCAATGACTTGCCAAGAAAGAAACAAAAACCTAAGACAAAATGGCAAGTGTCAGGACATCATCCCCAGTCAGAATCAGAGAAAGCAGTAAATGTGAGATCATTTGAAGTAGAAAGCAACACGCTTTTTGCTAGAACTTCTTTAAGATATCAAAGGATATGGAGGGCAGCTTGAAAATGCTTGGTGGAAGGATAGTCTAAATTGACTTAGCTTACTCGCCGCAAGGCATATATCTGAACGGGTATTAGTTAGACAGACTAAACGACCTATCAATCTTCTGTAAAGTCTCACATCATCAAGAGGGATCCTTGATTCTTGGAAAGTTGCATTGTATAGTCAATTGGTGTAGCTATTAGCTTTGCATTGATTAACTCGAATTCATCAAGAAGATCTAAAGCATATTTTTTTTGGGTACATAGATATGCCTTGCTTACTTCTAGCAATTTCAAGGATAAGAAAGAATTTTAAATCACCAATGTCTTTAATTTTAAACCTATTATCAAGCAATCTTTTAATTCTCACAATTTTCGTCTAATCATTGTCACTCAACACAAGATCATCAACATAAACTAAAATGCATGTAAAACCTGCATCAGATTGTTTAGTAAATAAGCAACTGATTTGGATTGAGTGTAACCAGTTTATATGAGAACACAACATAGTTTTTGGTACCATTTCTTGCTGGCTTGTTTCAAGCCATAGATCTTTTCAACTTTCAAACCAAATCATTTGAAGTTTGTAATCCAAAAGGAGGCTTCATATAAACTTTCTTAAATAAATCACCATGCAAGAAAGCTAAATTTATGTCTAATTGGTACACATATCAATTTTTCATTGCTGCAATGGCTAATAGCTTCCTCAGTATAATGAGTTTTATCATTGAACTAAAAGTATCAAAGTAGTCAAAATTAATTATTTAGGTAAAACTTCTTGCAACCAGCCTTGCTTTGTATCTTTTGACTTAACCATTTAGTTAGAATTTTGTTCTGAGTACCCATTGATAGTTGATAGTCTTCTTCCCAATAGGTAGAGGAGTCAATCTCCATGTCTTATTTTTCTCTAAAGCTTTCAATTATTCTCTAATAGCATTTTTCCATCAGTCATGAAGAATAGTTTCTTCATAATTTCTTGATTCTATGGCAAAGGAGATAACAATTGAAAATACCTTATGTCATGCTAATAGTATGTCATAGGACACATACTTGGATATTGGGTGCTTGATGTAGGAAGATGATGAAGCTTAATGAGTAAAATTGTGAGCTGCATACAATGATACTCTTTTAAATAAGTTGGTTGTTTTCTTTCTCTATAAGATCTTCTCAAATTAGTGTTTTGTTGCTGTGTGATATGAGATGAATGTAAGTTTTGATATGGTAGACATGAATGTATATTATGAGAAGAAGATGACGAATTTATAATATTTTCTTGTAAATCAGTGTTTGATGTATCATTTATGTCCTGTCTCCTATGAATAAGGTAGCATGTTAGATGTAGAAGAATTATAATTTGTTCCTAATTTAGTATTTAATGAAAAAACCAGGTTAGTAAAAATTTTATCACCGATAACATTTGGATTGAAGCCATTGTTTAAAGTAAAATCATCAAATAGATTAATTAACATTTTTATTCCATGTTGAATATTCGTTTCAGAGCTTTTACTTTTGCTTTGAGATTAACTAATTTGTGATGTATCCTTATGAAAAGAGAAGTAACTTTCATAAAAAATAATATTCCTTGATATAAATATTTTCCTAGTTTTAATGTCTAAGTAAAATATATTCTTTTGTACCACTTTTATATCCAAGAAAAATACACTTTCTTAATCTGTAATCTAATTTCTTTGTATGTGCTTGTAAAGTAAAAGCAAAAGCCAAGCATGCAAAGTCTTTTAAATAACTTAAATTTGGAATTGAATTGTTGAGAATTGGATACGGATTAAAATTATTAATTGTGACAGGAGGTACTCTATTAATAATAAAAATAGCTTGTGCCATTGCATAGTATCAAAAGTAGTTTGGTATGTTAGCAGTGAAGAGAAGTGCTCTTGCCAGATAGCTTAATATTTTCTTTCTACCGTACTATTTTGCTGTGATGATCATTTAGCACAACTTGTTTGATGCAAAATTAATTTTTTTGGTAGAAAGATTTCATCAAGAATTTTGGTCCATCGTTAGATCTTACAACTTTAACCATGACCCCTTTGTGTATGTATCATTTGAATAAAATTTTTAAACAAATTACTGATTTTAAATTTATTTTTCATGAAAAATAATCAAATGAATATACTTTTATCTTCAATAGTGCTGAGAAAATATTTATCGACGGAAGTAGATAGACTAGAAATGGGACCCTTAATATTAATATGGATCAAATCAAATAAAGATTTAGATTTACTAAAAGTGATTGAAAAAGGTAATCTTTCTTGTTTATAGCCAAATGACATGAATCACATGGTATATCATTCTTAGGATATGTAATGAATGGATGAGTTTTTTTGTAATTGTTAAAATTTATAAAATGAAATATATCCTAATTTAGGATGCTAAAGAACACTTTGTGAAGTATATGTATGATTTTTTTTGATTTTTTTTTGTACAGATGCAGTTATGGTAGCACCCACTATTGCTTGGGATTTCATTGTATACAATTCCCTTTCTAATTAGTAGCTCCAATCATCTTCGAGATAAGCCGCATCAATATCTCACAGTCGTGAGCATTGAACATAAATCAGTAAGATGGTACATTAATTTTGAAACTGAAATTAGATTGCATTTAAAAGTAGATACATCTAGAACTTTGGTGCACGAAAATTACAATCACATTTTGCAATTTCGCACAACTGACCAGTAAGTACACTGGATCGTCCAAGTAATACCTTACGTGAGTAAGGGTCGATCCCACGGAGATTGTCGGCTTGAAGCAAGCTATGGTTATCTTGTAGCTCTTAGTCATGATATCAATAATGGTTCTTAATTTTAATTGGAATAATTAAAACAACATGGATTAAATGATACTTGTTATGCAGTAATGGAGAACAGGTTGAGGTTTTGGAGATGCTCTGTCTTCTTAATTTCTGCTTTCCTACTGTCTTCTTCTTCACGCATGCAGGTCTCCTTCCATGGCAAGCTGTATGTTGGTGGATCACCGTTGTCAATGGCTACCAGCCGTCCTTTCAGTGAAAAGGGTCCATGTACATGGCTAATCATCTGTTGGTTCTCACTAATGTTGGAATTGGATCCATTGATCCTTTTGCACACTATCACTGCGCCCAGCATTCATGAGTTTGAAGCTCGTCACAGTCATCCCTTCCTGGATCCTACTCAGAATACCACAGACAAGGTTTAGACTTTCCGGATCTCAGGAACGCTGCTAATTGATTCTAGCTTATACCACGAAGACTCTGATCTCACGGATTTGGATGCTCTGTTGTCAGGAGAGGCAGTCAAACTCGTGAACCAAGAACCCAAGAGATATACATTCAATCTAAGGTAGAATGGAAGTGGTTGTCAGGAACGCGTTCATAGGTTGAGAATGGTGATGAGTGTCACGGATCATCACATTCATCATGTTGAAGTGCGAATGAATATCTTTGAATAGAAACAAGCGTGATTGAATAGAAAACAGAAATAATTGCATTAATTCATCGAGACACAGCAGAGCTCCTCACCCCAACCATGGGGAGTTTAGAGACTCATGTCGTCCGAAATACAAATTCAGCTGTAAAATGTCATGAGGTACAAACTAAATCTCTAAAAGTAGTTTTTTTACTCAACTAGTAACATATGTTTACAGAAAATGAGTAAACTAAGATAGATAGTACAGAAATCCACTTCCGGGGCCCACTTGGTGTGTGCTGGGGTTGAGCATTGAAGCTTTCACGTGCATAGGCTATTCCTGGAGTTAAATGCCAAGTTGTAACCTGTTTCTGGTGTTTGACTCTAGCTTGTAACCTGTTTTGGCGTTTAACGCCAGAATAGGGCAGAAGGCTGGCGTTGAACGCCAGTTTTCATCATCTAAAATCGGGCAAAGTATGGACTATTATATATTCCTGAAAAGCCCTGGATGTCTACTTTCCAACGCAATTAAGAGCGCGTCATTTGGACTTCTGTAGCTCCAAAAATTCCATTTCGAGTGTAGGGAGGTTAGAATCCAACTACAGTCTTCTGAATATATAATAGAATCCAAAAATTCCATCTACAGTCCTTTTTCAGCCTCTGAATAAGATTTTTGCTCAGGTCCCTCAATTTCAGCCAGAGAATACCTGAAATCACAGAAAAACACACAAACTCATATCAAAGTCCAGAAATGTGATTTTTGCATAAGAACTAATAAAAATATACTAAAAAGTAGCTAGATCCTACTAAAAACTATATGAAAATACCCCCAAAAAGCGTATAAAATATCCGCTCATCACAACACCAAACTTAAACTGTTACTTGTATTCAAGCAACTAGATAAATAAAACAGGATAGAAAGAAAATCAAGAGGCAATAACTTCTCATAGTTTTACATGAAGCTCAAATTCTCATTAGATGAGCGGGGCTAGTAGCTTTTTGGCTTCTGAACAGTTTTGGCATCTCGATTTATCCTTTGAAGTCCAGAATGATTGGCATCTATAGGAACTCAGAATTCAGATAGTGTTATTGATTCTCCTAGTTTAGTATGTTGATTCTTGAACACAACTTCTTTATGAGTCTTGGTCGTGGCCCTAAGCACTTTGTTTTCCAGTATTACCACCGGAGACATAAATGCCACAGACACATAACTGGGTGAACCTTTTTAGATTGTGACTCAGCTTTGCTAAAGTCCCCAGTTAGAGGTGTCCAGAGTTCTTAAGCACACTCTTTTGCTTAGGATCACGACTTTAACCACTCAGTCTCAAGCTTTATGCTTGGACCTTCATGACACAAGCACATGGTTAGGGACAGCTTGATTTAGCTGCTTAGGCCAGGATTTTATTCCTTTGGGCCCTCCTATCCATTAATGCTCAAAGCCTTGGATCCTTTTTACCCTTGCCTTTTGTTTTAAAGGGCTATTGGCTTTTTCTTTTTTTTTCACTGCTTTTTCTTGCTTCAAGAATCAATTTCATGATTTTTAAGATCATCAATAACAGTTTTCTTCGTTCATTATTCTTTCAAGAGCCAACAATTTTAATATTCATAAACTTCACTATCAAAATTATGCATTGTTCAAGCATTCATTCAGAAAATAAAAGGTATTGCCACCACATATAAATAATTTGAATTTTTCTTATTAAGAACTCGAAAAACAAAATTGCCTCTTTATTCTAAAAAATATGCTATTTTATTCATGTTTGATGATGATGAGAAAAATAAATTATAGCTTACTTGGAGATGATAAAAATAAAAGAAAATAAAAATTAAAAATACTAATTACTACTATTCATGTGACTCCTAAGTAGGGGTGGAAAAAGGTCAGGCGGCCTGCCAGGGGCCTGCAGCCTGGCCTATGTTTGGCCTGGCCTGTTATAAAATAGGTACAGGCCCAGGCTCTTTTAAAAGTCTTAATACATTAATAGGCCAAGCCTAGCTTACTAATTAGCCTTATAGACCTGTCAGGCCTGCCTGAGCCTGTTAAAATATAATTAAATATATAAATAATTATTTATTATTAATAAAATTATGAGATATTTTAAATTTATTATATGTATTATAAATATTTTTGTATATTTTAAATATGTTAAAAGTTTAAATTTTTTTATAAATATTAAATATATGACATATTACATATAACTATTTTTATTAAAAAATAATTTTTTTAAATAATATTTTTATTTTTGTAAAAAAAATTATCAGGCCTTTTAACAGGCTTCAGGCCAGGCCAGGCTGAATAACAGGCCAGGCCTAGTACTTTATAAAGAGCCTATAACAGGCTGCAGGCTAGGCTCAGGTCAATCAACTGTATGACAGGCCAGGCCTGTTAAGAGCAAAGCTGGCCTGGCCTGGCCTGTTTCCACCCCTACTCATAAGGTAGATCTCTAATAGCAGAAGTTATCACAGAGTTAAGATTAGGACTCAACAACCTCTATTTTGGAAGATGGATGCTTCTTCAATCTGTGGGGTGTCTGGTCCTTCAAGAGACAGCTTCTGGCGCTTCAGCTCCTATAGCTCACGCCCTTGCTTCTGCTGTTCCTTAAGCATTTTGCAAAGCATGCTATTTTGATTCTGCTGTTCTTCCTTAAGTTGATCCATAGCTTCTTGCAGCTTGGTGACAGATGCTTCTAGGTGGGTCTAGTAGTTAATCTGAGGGATATTTGGGAGGAACTCCTACACCCTCCTTTTGATGGAATTATCTTGCACTTGTTGTCATTCCATTGACTTTTTTGTGATTGGGTGGTTGATTGAGATATACTCATCTACTTCCATCTTTACCCCAGCATCTTTACATAGCAGAGAAATCAAGCTTGGGTAGGCCAATTTGGCTTCAGTGGAGTTCTTGTTTGCAATTGTGTAAAGCTCACAAGAAATCATATGATGAACCTCCACTTCGTTTCCTAGCATAATGCAATGGACCATCACTACTCTTTTGACAGTGACCTTAGAGCGGTTGTTGGTGGGCAGTATGGAACGCCCAATGAAATCCAGCCAGCCTCTAGCAACTGGTTTGAGATCCCCTCTCTTGAGTTAATTTGGGACACCCTTTCCGTTGGTTATCCACTTGGCTCCAGGGATGCATATGTCCTCTAGAACTTGGTCCAAGCACTTATCTACTCTCACTATTCTCCTATTAAAGGATTCTGGATCATCTTGTAGTTGAGGCATCTTGAAGACCTCTCTTATTCTGTCCAGGTCGAAGTAAATAATCTTCCCTCTGACCATGGTTCGAAAGGTATAGAAAGCGGTTCCAGTCATTCTCTGCCTCTCTATTTGCCACAGATTTGAGTAGAATTCTTGAACCATGTTTCTACCCACCTTTGTCTCAGGATTAGCTAGAATTTCCCAGCATCTGTTTCGAATCTGCTCTTGGATCTCCGGATATTCATCGTTTTTTAGATCGAATTTAACTTCCAGGATCACTGACCTTAGACCCATTATTTTTTGGTAATGGTCCGAATGTTCCTTGGTTAAGAACCTCTCTTGATTCCAAAGTGATTTTGGATTATTCTCTTTCTTACCTCTTGAAGTGGTTTGTTTTCCCTTAGGAGCCATGATCTTAGTGAGTCTTAGCTCAGTGATCACGCAAAACACACCAAACTTAGAGATTTGCTTGTCCTCACGCAAAAGAAAGGAAAGGAAAGGAGAAGGAGGAGAGCCAAATTCGAATTGTGGAGGAGAGGGGGTGGCCGAATATGAATTTAAAAGGAAGGGGTGGGTTCAAAAATTTTTGAAAAAGATATAATAGAAGATATGATTTGTAAAAGATAAGTATGAAATGCAAAAGATGTAATTTTAAAATTGAAAAGATATGAGAGAATTTTGAAAAAAAAATAAAACTAAATTAGAAAAGATAGTATGATGAGTTAAAAAAGATTTGAAAAGATATGAAAAAGATAGATGGGTTTTGAAAAAGATTTGAAAAGAAATAAAAAAGATATATGAGTTTTGAAAAAAAAAAGATTTGAAAAGAAGAAAAGATTTTTAGGATTAAGAGTTATTTTTGAAAGATGAGGATTTGTAATATGTTTATGCAAGAAATTATGGATGAAAATATAAAAGATAAAAAATTGAGTTGGAAAACAAAACTACCTCCCCTCCACGTTCCTGGCGTTAAACGCCTAATTGTAGCTTGTTTTGGGCGTTTAACGCCCAGTTGTAGCTTGTTAAATGCCAGAAAGCCTTTGTCACTGGGCGTTTTTCTAAATGCCCAGGATGTTGTAAGTCTGGCGTTAAATGCCCAGAATGGTACCCATTATGGCGTTTAACGCCCAGAATGATGCCCATTCTGGCGTTTAACGCCCAAAAGTGCCTCTTACTGGCGTTTTCGTGCCAGTGAGCTTCTTTTCTCTGCTTTCTGCTCTGAACCCTTCTGTAACTCTGTGAACTCCTGTAATTGAGAATTAATTCTGATGATAATTTATTAAACTCCTATACTTATTATTTAAATGACAAATGAACTACAGTAATGGCTGGGTTTCCTCCCAGCAAGCGCTTCTATATTGTCTTTAGCTGGACCTTACTAAGCCTTAATCTAGTCTCAGTTCTGAGCATTCTTACTCAAAATTGCTTTCAAGATAATGTTTGACTCTCTGTCCATTAATAATAAACTTTTTGTCAGAATCAATATCCTGAAGCTCTACATATCCATATGGTGACACACCTGTAATCACATATGGTCCTCTCCACGGGAATTTTAGTTTCCTAGGGAATAGCCTGAGCCTAGAGTTAAACAACAAAACCTTTTGTCCTGGCTCAAAGACTCTGGATGACAGGTTCTTATCATGCCATCTTTTTGCTTTCTCCTTGTAAATTTTGGCATTTTCAAAAGTATTGAGTCTGAATTCCTCTAGCTCATTCAGCTGGAGCAATCTTTTCTCTCCAGCTAATTTGGCATCAAGGTTTAGGAATCTGGTTGCCCAGTAGGCTTTATGCTCTAGTTCCACGAGCAGGTGACAGGCCGTCCCATACACAAGCTGGTACGGAGAGGTTCCTATAGGAGTCTTGAATGCCGTTCTGTATGCCCATAGAGCATCATCCAAGCTCTTTACCCAATCCTTTCTACGGGTAATTACAGTCCATTCCAGGATTTTTTTTTAGTTCTATATTAGAGACTTCAGCTTGCCCATTGGTCTGTGGATGATATGGAGTTGCCACCTTGTGGCTAATTCTATATTGGACCATGGCAGTATAAAGCTGTTTATTACAGAAATGAGTGCATCAATCACTAATTAGTGCTCTAGGGACACCAAATCTGCTAAAGATATGTTTCTTGAGGAACTTCAATACTGTCTTAGTATCGTTAGTGGGTGTTGCAATTGCCTCCACCCATTTAGATACATAGTCTACTGCCACCAGAATGTAAGTGTTTGAGTATGATGGTGGGAAAGGACCCATGAAGTCAATACCCCATACATCAAACAACTCAATCTCTAAGATCCCTTATTGAGGCATGGCGTAACCATGAGGCAGATTACTAGCTCTTTAGCAACTGTCACAGTTACGTACAAGCTCTCGGGAGTCTCTATAGAATGTAGGCCAGTAGAAGCCACATTGGAGGACTTTGGTGGCTGTTCGCTCATCTCCGAAATGTCCTCCATATTGTGATCCATGGCAATGCCATAGGATCTTCTGTGCCTCTTCTCTAGGCACACACCTACGAATTATTCTGTTTGCGCATCTCTTAAAAAGATATGGTTCATCCCACAAGTAGTACTTTGCATCAGAAAGTAATTTTTTCTTTTGCTGCCTGCTGTACTCCTTGGGAATGAATCTTGCAGCTTTATAGTTTGCAATGTCTGCAAACCATGACACTTCCTGAATGGCAAAGAGTTGCTCATCCGGAAAGGTTTCAGAGATCTCAGTAAGGGGGAGAGACATCCCTTCTACTGGTTTTATCCGGGACAGGTGATCTGCTACTTGATTCTCTGTCCCTTTTCTGTCTCTTATTTCTATATCAAACTCTTGCAGAAGCAACACTCATCTTATGAGCCTGGATTTTGAATCTTACTTTGTGAGTAGATATTTGAGAGCAGCATGGTCAGTGTACACAATCACTTTTGATCCTACTAGATAGGATCTAAACTTGTCATTGGCATAAACCACTACAAGCAGCTCTTTTTCTGTGGTTGTGTAATTCTTTTGTGCGTCATTTAGAACACGGCTAGCATAGTAAGTGACGTGCAGAAGCTTATTATGCCTCTGTCCTAATACTGCACCAATAGCATGGTCACTGGCATCACACATTAATTCGAATGGTAATGTCCAATCTGGTGTAGATATGACAGGTGCTGTGACCAACTTAGCCTTCAGAGTCTCAAAAGCTTGCAGACACTCTGTGTCAAAGATAAATGGCGTGTCAGTAGCTAGCAGGTTACTTAGGGGTTTTGTAATTTTTGAAAAATCCTTTATAAGCCTCCTATAGAATCCTGCATGTCCCAAAAAGCTTCTGATTGCCTTAACATTGGTAGGTGGTGGTAATTTTTCAATTACCTCTACCTTGGCTTGATTCACCTCTATCCCCTTGTTCAAAATTTTGTGTCCAAGGACAATTCCTTCAGTCACCATAAAGTGACATTTCTCCCAGTTTAAAACCAGGTTGGTCTCTTGGCACCTTTTCAGAATAAGTGCTAGATGGTCAAGACAGGAGCTGAATGAATCTCCAAATACTGAGAAGTCGTCCATGAAGACTTCCAGAAATTTTTCCACCATATCAGAGAAAATAGAGAGCATGCATCTCTGAAAGGTTGCCGGTGCATTACACAGACCAAATGGCATCCTTTTGTAGGAAAATACTCCAGATGGACATGTGAATGCTATTTTCTCTTAATCCTGGGGATCTACTACAATTTGGTTATAGCCTGAGTAGCCATCCAGAAAGCAGTAATAGTCATGACCTGCTAGCCTTTCTAGCATTTGGTTTATGAATGGTAAAGGAAAATGATCCTTTCTGGTGGCTGTATTGAGTCTTCTGTAGTCAATACACATACGCCACCCTGTAACTGTTCTTGTAGGAACCAGTTCATTTTTTCATTATGAACCACTGTCATGCCTTCCTTTTTTGGTACAACTTGGACAAGGTTCACCCAGGGGCTATCAGAAATGGGATAAATAATCCCAGCCTCTAGTAATTTAGTGACCTCTTTCAGCACCACCTCCTTCATGGCTGGATTCAGCCGCCTTTGTGGTTAAACCACTGGTTTGGCATTATCCTCCAGTAGGATCTTGTGCATGCATCTGGCTGGGCTAATGCCCTTGAGATCACTAATGGACCACCCAAGAGCTGTCTTGTGTGTCCTTAGCACCTGAATCAGTGCTTTCTCTTCCTTGGCTCTAAGTTAGAGCTTATGATTACAGGAAAAGTTTCACCTTCTCCCAGAAATGCATATTTTAGGGATGGTGGTAGTGGTTTGAGCTCGGGTTTAGGAGTTTTCTCCTCTTCCTGAGGAATTTTCAGAGGTTCTTTTATTTCCTCTGGTTCTTCCAGATCAGGCTGAACATCTTTAAAGATATCCTCTAGCTCTGATTCGAGACTCTCAGCCATACTGATCTCCTGTACCAGGGAGTTAATAATATCAACACGCATGTAGTCTTTTGATGTGTCAGGGTGCTTCATTGCTTCAATAGCATTCAGCCTAAACTCATCCTCATTGACTCTCAGGGTTACTTCCCTATTTTGGACGTCAATGAGGGTTCATCCAGTTCCTAGAAAAGATCTTTTTAGAATGAGAGTTGTACTCTTGTGCTCCTCCATTTCCAGCACTACAAAGTCAGTGGGAAAGGCGAATGGCCCAACTATGACAATCATGTCTTCAATCACACCTTATGGGTATTTAATGGAGCCATCAGCAAGTTGAAGAAATATCCTGGTTGGTTTGACCTCTTCAGTCAAGCCAAGCTTTCTGATAGTGGATGCAGGGATTAGGTTGATACTTGCCCCAAGATCACATAGAGCTGTCTTGGTACAGGTACCCTCTAATGTTAATGGTATCATAAAGCTTCCAGGATCCTTAAGCTTCTCTGGTAAGCTCTTTAAAATAATTGCACTGCATTCTTCAGTGAGAAAAACTTTTTCAGTTTCTCTCCAATCCTTCTTATGACTTAAGATCTCTTTCATGAACTTAGCATAAGAGGGTATTTGCTCAAGTGCCTCTGCAAACGGAATCTTGATTTCAAGAGTCCTGAGATAGTTTACAAAGCGGGCAAATTGTTTATCATGTTATGCTTGGCGGAGTTTCTAAGGATAAGGTATTTTGGCTTTGTATTCTTCAACCTTGGTTGCTGCAGGTTTATTTCCTACAGAGGTAGGTTGAGAAGCCTCTTTGAGGGAGTTATTATCAGCACTTGCAAGTGTCTGACCCCTCATATGCGTTTGAACGCCAGGATTGGGGGCTGGATTGGCATTTAACGCCAGATTCCCTCCCTTTTCTGGCGTTTGAACGCCAAAACTGAACATGGGTTGGGCGTTTAACGCTATTTTTTCTCCATTTTCTGGCGTTTGAACGCCAAAACTGGGCGTCCACTGGGTGTTTAACGCCAGTTTTTCGCCCTTCTCTGGTGTTTGAACGCCAGAATCATTCCTCTCTAGGCTTTTACTATCCTCAGAGGGATTTTGGGTAGTAGTCCGTTCATCCCCTATTATTTGTTCTTTTCTTGATTTTATGCTGCTTTGAGTTGAGGTATTCAATTTTTTCCACTCCTTAATTGAACTGCTTGGCACTCTTTTGTTATCTATTTTGATAACTGCTGTCTTGTCTGGTCAAGTTGTGCTTCCATGTTCCTGTTAGCATCCTTAGTGTCTTGTAACATCTCTTTAAATTCTGCCAACTGTTCTGTCAGATAACATAATTGCTGATTGATTTCAGCAACTTGTTTTGGAGGACTAAGTGCAATGGATACTGCCTTAGCCTCTTCTTTTATGGAGGACTCACTACTTAAGTACAGATGCTGATTTCTAGCAACTGTATCAATGAGCTCTTGAGCCTCTTCAATTGTTTTTCTCATGTGTATAGATCCATCAGCTGAGTGGTCTAGAGATATTTGAGCTTTTGCTGTAAGCCCTAGTAGAAGATGTCTAACTGCACCCATTCTGAAAACATTTCAGAGGGGCATTTCCTTAGCATCTCTCTGTACCTGTCCCAGATATTGTAAAGGGATTCATTATCCTCTTATTTAAAGCCTTGGATATCCAGCCTTAGCTGTGTCATCCTCTTAGGAGGAAAATATTGATTCAGGAATTTTTCTGACAACTGTTTCTATGTTCTTATGCTAGCTTTAGGTTGGTTATTTAACCACCTCTTAACTTAGTCTTTTACAGCAAATAGAAATAGTAATAATCTGTAGACATCCTGATCTACTTCTTTATCATGTACTATGTCAGCAATTTGTAAGAACTGTACCAAAAACTCAGTAGGTTCTTCCTGTGGAAGATCGGAATACTAGCAATTTTGCTGCACCATGATAATGAGCTGAGGATTCAACTCAAAACTACTGACTCCGATGGAGGGTATACAGATACTACTCCCATATGAAGCAGTAGTGGGGTTAGCATATGACCTCAGAGTCCTTCTGGACTGTTCATTTCCACTTAGGTCTATGATAGAGAAAGGGAGATGATGTGGATTTATTTTATCTATTTTATTATATTTATTTATTAAATTTTTTCGAAATAATAAGAATAAGAAAATGGATATTAAAATAATAAGATAAAATAAGTAAAAATAAAAAATTGAAAATATTTTATGAGGATTTTTGAAAAAGAATGAGGAGAGAGAAAATGAGTAGGAGTTTTTGAAAAAGATATGATTTTTAAAAATTTTGACCAAATCAACCTAATGAATTCGAAAATTATGAGCAATTAAAGGAAAATATATTTTTTATTTTTGAATTTTATTATGAAAAAGAAAAACACACAAAAGACACAAGACTTAAAATTTTTAGATCCAATGCTCCTTGTTTTTGAAAATTTTGGAGGAAAAACACCAAGGCACACCAAATTTAAAAATTTTAAGATCAAAACACAAAGAAGACTCAAGAACACTTTGAAGACTCACAAGAACAACAAGAACAAAAAGAAAGAACACCAAACTTAAAATTTTTTAGAAAACCAAAATAAAATTTTCGAAAATTAAAGAAAAATTAACAAGAGAACACCAAACTTAAAATTTAGCACAAGATTTAATCAAAGAAAAATTATTTTTAAAAAGATTTTAGAAAGGAAGACTCAAAGGAGCACTATTCCCAAGAACATAGACACATTTAACAAATGCAAGGATTGAACAGAGAAAAACTATTTTTTAGATGACAAAAACACAAAGGACACCAAACTTAAAACATGCAACTAGACTCAATGAGAAACTAACAATTAATAACAAAAAATAATATTTTTTAAGAAATTTTTTTGAAAACAAAGTAAAAGACTATAAACCAAAAAGACAAATTTTTTCTAATCTAAGTAACAAAATAAACCGTTAGTTGTTTGATGAGCGGATAATTTATACGCTTTTTGGCATTGTTTTTAGTATGTTTTTAGTATATTTTAGTTAGTTTTTATTATATTTTTATTAGTTTTTAGTTAAAATTCACTTTTCTGGACTTTACTATGAGTTTGTGTGTTTTTCTGAGATTTCAGGTATTTTCTGGCTGAAATTGAGGGTCCTGAGCAAAAATCTGATTCAGAGGCTGAAAAGGACTGCAGATGCTGTTGGATTCTGACCACCCTGCACTCGAAGTGGATTTTCTGGAGCTACCGAAGCCCAATTGGCGCGCTCTCAACAGCGTTGGAAAGTAGACATCCTGGGCTTTCCAGCAATGTATAATAGTTTATACTTTGCTCGAGATTTGATGGCCCAAACCGGCGTTGCAAATTAGCTTCAGAATTCCCAGCGTTTAACGCCGGAACTGGCATAAAAATTGGAGTTAAACGCCCAAACTGGCATAAAAGCTGGCGTTTAACTCCAGAAAAAGTCTCTACACATGAAAGCTTCAATCCTCAGCCCAAGCACACACTAAGTGGACCCCGAAAGTGGATTTTTACGTCATTTACTCATTTATGTATACCCTAGGTTACTAGTTCACTATTAATAGGATCTTTTGACATTGTATCGACACTTCATGACACTTTACACGTTTCTCATTGTATCTTCTACAACATGAGTCTCTAAACCCCATGGTTGGGGGTGAGGAGCTCTGCTGTGTCTTGATGGATTAATGCAATTACTACCGTTTTTCATTCAATCACGCTTGCTTCTATTCTAAGAATTCACTTGTTCTTCAACTTGATGAATGTGATGATCCGTGACACTCATCATCATTCTCGCTTATGAACGTGTGCCTGACAACCACCTCCGTTCTACTTTAGATTGAGTGAATATCTCTTGGATTCTTTAATCAGAATCTTCGTGGTATAAACTAGAATTGATGGCGGCATTCAAGAGAATCCAGAAGGTCTAAACCTTGTCTGTGGTATTCTGAGTAGGATTCAAGGATTGAATGACTGTGACGAGCTTCAAACTCCTGAGGGCTGGGCGTTAGTGACAGACGCAAAAGAATCACTGGATTCTATTCCGACCTGATTGAGAACTGACAGATGAATAGCCGTGCTGTGACAGAGCACGTTGAACATTTTCACTGAGAGGATGGGAGGTAGCCATTGACAACGGTGAAACCCTACATACAGCTTGCCATGGAATGAGCCTTGCGTGCATGAAGAAGAAGACAGTAGGAAAGCAGAGATTCAGAAGATAGAGCATCTCCAAAACCTCAACATGTTCTCCATTACTGCAAAACAAGTACTTATTTCATGTTCTCTTACTTTTTACAATCAACCCTGATAATTATTGATATCCTGACTAAGAGTTACAAGATAACCATAGTTTGCTTCAAGCCGACAATCTCCGTGGGATCGACCCTTGCTCACGTAAGGTATTACTTGGATGACCCAGTGCACTTGCTGGTTAGTTGTGCGGGATTGCAAAAGTGTGATTGCAATTTCGTGCACCATGTTTTTGGCGCCGTTGCCGGGGATTGTTCGAGTTTGGACAACTGACGGTTTATCTTGTTGCTTAGATTAGGACTATTTTATTTATTTTTTTTTGTTGGTTTAGAGTCTTTTGTTTGAGTTTAGTTTCATATTTTAAGTTTGGTGTCAATTGCATGCTTTTGTTTTCTTTTATTTTTCGAATTTGCATATCCTTAGTCCTTTCTTGATCCTTAAAAATTCTAGGTTTGGTGTCTTCTTTGTGTTTTCCTTTAAGTTTTCAAAAATTTGTGTCTGATTTTCTAAAAATTTTAAGTTTGGTGTCATTTTGTTGTTTTTCTCTTTCCTCATTTCAAAAAAATCAAATCTTTTTCAAAATAATTTTCAATCATATCTTTTCAATTGCTAATTCCAAAATCTTTTTAATTAACTAATTGATTTAGTTTTCAATTTGCTTTGATCTTATTTTCTTTTAGTTTTCGAAAATTTATTTTATTTTATTTTTTCGGTCAAAAAAAATATTTTACTTTACTTGTGAATTCATATCATATTCCCTTTCTCCATCATGGACCTAAGTGAAATTGAACAGTCCAGAAGGACTCTGGGGTCATATGTTAACCCCATGACAACTGCATATGGGAGTAGCATCTGTATAACTCCCATTAAAGCAAGTAGCTTTGAGCTAAATCCTCAACTCATTATCATGGTGCAGCAAAATTGCCAGTATTCCGGTCTTCCACAGGAAGAATCTACTGAGTTTCTGGCATAATTCTTACAAATTGCTGACACAGTACGTGATAAAGAGGTGGATCAGGATGTTTACAGACTATTACTGTTTCCATTTGCTGTAAAAGATCAAGCTAAGAGGTGGTTGAATAACCAACCTACAGCAAGCATAAAGACATGGAAACAGTTATCAGACAAATTCCTGAATCAATTTTACCCTCCAAAAAGGATGACACAGCTAAGGCTGGACATCTAAGGCTTTAAACAAGAGGATAATGAATCCCTTTATAATGCCTAGGAGAGGTATAGAGGTATGATAAGAAAATGCCCTTCTGAAATGTTTTCAGAGTGGGTACAGTTAGACTTCTTCTACTATGGGCTTACAGAAAAAGCTCAGATGTCTCTAGACCACTCATCTGGTGGATCTATACATATGAGGAAGATGATTGAAGAGGCTCAAGAGCTTATAGATACTGTTGCTAGAAATCAATATTTGTACTCTAGCAATGAGTTCTCTACAAAAGAAGAAGTTATGGCAGTAGCCACTGATCCTAATCCTCAAGAACAGATGGTTGAGCTTAATCAGCAATTACACCTGATGACAAAATAGTTAGCAGAATTTAAAGAGATGCTCCAAGAAACTAAAATTGCTAACAAGAACATAGAATCACAGTTGAATCAGGCAAAACAACAGTTATCTAAACAGATAACAGAAGAATGCCAAGCAGTTCAACTGAGGAGTGGGAAGACATTGAATAACACTGCTCAAAGTAGCAAGAAGCCAATAAAGGAACAATTGACAGAGGATAACCGAACCATTGTCCAAAATCCCTCTGAGGACAGTAAAAGCTCAGAGAGGAATACTCTTGGCGTCCAAATGCCAGAAAGGGGGGAAAGGCTGGCGTTAAACGCCCATTCCCTGCCCAGTTCTGGCGTTCAAACGCCAGAAAAAGGGGAAAAGTTGGCGTTAAACGCCCAATCTTCACCCAATCCTGGCGTTCAAACGCCAATGGGGAATCAGACACCTGAGAGTGCTGATAGTAACCCCTCTAAAAAGGCTTCTCCAACCGCCTCTGTAAGGAATAAACCTGCAGCAACTAAGGTTGATGAATATAAAGCCAAGATGCCTTATCCTCAGAAACTCTGCCAAGCGGAACAGGATAAGCAATTTGCCCGCTTTGCAGACTATTTAAGGACTCTTGAAATAAAGATTCCGTTTGCAGAGGCACTTGAGCAAATACCTTCTTATGCTAAGTTCATGAAAGAGATCTTAAGTCATAAGAAGGATTGGAGAGAAACTGAAAAAGTGTTTCTCACTGAAAAATGCAGTGCAGTCATTCTGAAAAGCTTACCAGAAAAGCTTTAAGATCCAGGAAGCTTTATGATACCATGCACATTAGAAGGTGCTTGCACCAAGACAGCCCTGTGTGACCTTGGAGCAAGTATCAATCTAATACCTGCATCAACTATCAGAAAGCTTGGGTTGACTGAAGAAGTCAAACCAACCCGGATATGCCTCCAACTTGCTGATGGCTCCATTAAATATCCATCAGGCATAATTGAGGACATGATTGTCAAGGTTGGGCCATTTGCCTTTCCAACTGACTTTGTAGTGCTGGAAATGGAGGAGCACAAGAGTGCAACTCTCATTCTAGGAAGGCCTTTCCTAGCAACTGGACGAACTCTCATTGATGTACAAAAAGGGGAAGTAACCCTGAGAGTCAATGAGGATGAGTTCAAGTTGAATACTGTAAAAGCTATGCAGCACCTAGACACACCAAATGACTGCATGGGCACTGACATTATTGACTCTTTGGTGGAAGAGATCAATATGACTGAAAGTCTAGAATCAGAGCTAGAGGACATCTTCAAGGATGTTCAGCCTGATCAGGAAGAACCAGAGGAAACAAAAGAATTTTTGAAAATTCCTCAGGAGGAGGATAAGCCTCCCAAACCTGAGCTCAAACCACTACCACCATCCCTGAAGTATGCATTTCTGGGAGAGGGTGACACTTTTTCAGTGATCATAAGCTCTGCTTTAAATCCACAGGAAGAGGAAGCACTGATTCAAGTGCTAAGGACACACAAGATAGCTCTTGGGTGGTCCATAAGTGATCTTAAGGGCATTAGCCCAGCAAGATGCATGCACAAGATCCTATTGGAGGATAATGCCAAACCAGTGGTTCAACCACAAAGGCGGCTAAATCCAGCCACGAAGGAGGTGGTGCAAAAAGAGGTCACTAAATTACTAGAGGCTGGAATTATTTATCCTATTTCTAATAGCCCTAGGTGAGCCCTGTCCAAGTTGTCCCCAAGAAGGGAGGTATGACAGTGGTTCATAATGAAAAAAATGAATTGGTTCCTACAAGAACAGTTACAGGATGGCGTATGTGTATTGACTACAGAAGGCTCAATACAGCCACCAGAAAGGATCATTTTCCTTTACCATTCATAGACCAAATGCTAGAAAGACTAGCTGGTCATGATTATTACTGATTTTTGGATGGCTATTCAGGTTACAACCAAATTGTAGTAGATCCTCAAGACCAAGAGAAAACAGCATTCACCTGCCCTTCTGGCGTGTTTGCCTACAGGAGGATGCCTTTTGGTCTATGTAATGCTCCTGTAACCTTTCAGAGATGCATGCTATCCATCTTCTCTGATATGGTGGAGAAATTCCTGGAAGTCTTCATGGATGACTTCTCAGTATATGGAGACTCATTCAGCTCCTGTCTTAACCACCTAGCACTTGTCCTGAAAAGGTGCTAAGAGACTAACCTAGTTTTAAACTGGGAGAAATGTCACTTTATGGTGACTGAAGGAATTGTCCTTGGGCACAAAATTTCAAGCATGGGAATAGAGGTGGATAAGGCAAAGGTAGAGGTAATTGAAAAATTACCACCACCTGCCAATGTTAAGACAATCAGAAGCTTTCTGGGATATGCAGGATTCTACAGAAGGTTTATAAAGGATTTTTCAAAAATTGCTAAACCTTTGAGCAACCTGCTAGCTGCCAACACACCATTTGTGTTTGACACACAGTGTTTGCAGGCATTTGAGACCCTGAAATCCAAGCTAGTCACAGCACCAGTCATCTCTACACCAGACTGGACATTGCCATTCGAACTAATGTGTGATGCCAGTGACCATGCCATTGGTGCAGTGTTGGGACAGAGGCATAACAAACTTCTGCACATCATTTATTATGCCAGCCGTGTTCTAAATGATGCACAGAGGAATTACACAACCACAGAAAAAGAGTTACTTGCAGTGGTCTATGCCATTGACAAGTTTAGATCCTATCTAGTGGGATCAAAGGTGATTGTGTACACTGACCATGCTGCTCTTAAGTACTTACTCACAAAGCAGGATTCAAAACCCAGGCTCATAAGATGGGTGTTGCTTCTGCAAGAGTTTGATATAGAAATAAGAGACAGAAAAGGGACAGAGAACCAAGTAGCTGATCATCTGTCCCGAATAGAACCAGTAGCTGGGGCGTCCCCCCTTCTACTGAGATCTCTGAGACTTTCCCAGATGAGAAACTCTTTACCATTCAGGAAGCTCCATGGTTTGCAGATATTGCAAATTACAAAGCTGTGAGGTTCATACCCCAGGAGTACAGCAGGGTGCAAAAAAAGAAATTAATTTCAGATGCCAAGTACTACCTATGGGATGAGCCATATCTCTTTAAGAGATGTGCAGACGGAATGATCCGCAGATGTGTACCCAGAGAGGAAGCACAAAGGATCCTATGGCACTGCCATAGATCACAGTATGTGGGACATTTTGGAAGTGAGCGAACAGCCACTAAGGTCCTCCAATATGGCTTCTACTAGCCTACTCTCTATAGAGATGCCCGAGAGTTTGTGCGTAACTGTGACAGCTGCCAAAGAGCTGGTAACTTACCTCACGGATACGCCATGCCTCAACAAGGGATCTTAGAGATTGAATTGTTTGATGTATAGGGGATTGACTTCATGGGTCCGTTCCCACCATCATATTCAAACACTTACATTCTGGTGGCAGTGGACTATGTATCTAAGTGGGTAGAAGCAATTGCTACACCCACTAATGATACTAAGACCGTGCTGAAATTCCTCCAGAAACACATCTTCAGCAGATTTGGTGTTCCCAGAGTCCTAATCAGTGATGGGGGTACTCATTTCTTCAATAAACAGCTCTACTCTGCTATGGTCTGATATGGAATTAGTCACAAAGTGGCAACCCCGTATCATCCATAGACAAATGGGCAAGCTGAAGTCTCTAACAGAGAGCTAAAAAGAATCCTAGAACGGACTGTAATTGCCCGTAGAAAGGATTGGGCAAAGAGCTTGGATGATGCTCTGTGGGCATACAGAACAGCATTCAAGACTCCAATAGGAACCTCTCCATACCAACTTGTGTATGGCAAGGCCTGTCATCTGCCCGTGGAACTGGAACATAAAGCCTACTGGGCAACCAGATTCCTAAACCTGGATGCTAAGTTATCTGGTGAAAAAAGATTGCTCCAGCTAAATGAGCTAGATGAATTTAGACTCAGTGCCTTTGAAAATGCAAAGATTTATAAGGAAAAGGCAAAGAAGTGGCATGACAAGAAGTTGTCATCCAGAGTCTTTGAGCCAGGACAAAAAGTTATATTCTTCAACTCTAGGCTCAGACTGTTCCCAGGAAAACTTAAATCCCGGTGGAGGGGTCTGTATGTGATTACAGGAGTATCACCATATGGATATGTTGAGTTTCAGGATACTGATTCTGACAAAAAGTTCATTGTTAATGGACAGAGGATCAAGCATTATCTTGAAAGCAATTTTGAGCAGGAATGCTCAAAACTGAGGCTTGAATGATTCTCAGTGAAGGTTCAGCTAAAGACAATAAAGAAGCGTTTGCTGGGAGGCAGCCCAGTCATTAACAGGTCATCTGTTTTGTTTAATTAAAGTTTGATACATATTCTCAAAGGGCAATTATCAAAATTGAAGGAATTCATAGAGTTACAGAAGGATTCAGTGCAAAAAGTAGAGAAAAAGAGCTTGCTGGTGAAAAGACGCCAGTAAGGGGTACTTTGGGCGTTAAACGCCAGTAAAGGTGCCATTTTGGGCGTTAAACGCCAGAATGGGCACCATTCTGGGCGTTTAACGCCAGGTGTGCAGCATCCTGGGCGTTTAGCAAAACGCCCAGTGATGAAGGGAATTCTGGCGTTTAACGCCAGCCAAGGTACCTGGCTGGGCGTTAAACGCCCACAATGGCAAACATTTAGGCGTTAAACGCCAGAATGGATACCATTCTGGGCGTTTAACGCCAAAAAGGTGGGGGACAGAGATTTTGCTTTCTAATTAAAATTTTTTCAAACTTTCCTGTTTTGATCCATAATTTTCTACATAAACACATTTCAATCTTTCATCATTCACCCTCAGATTTTCAAAAAATAAAATCATTCTTCAAATCTCTCTCAGATCTTTCCCAAATCTTCTTCAAAAACTCAAATATTTGTCAAATTTTTTCCATATCTTCTCAAATCTCCTTTAAAATTTTCGAAATCTCTCCCCCTCCCTTATAAATACATGTTCGGCCATCCCTTTTTCCCACCATTCGAATTTTCTCTCCTCCTCTCTCCCTTCTTTCCTTTCTTTTGCTTGAGGACAAGCAAACCTCTAAGTTTGGTGTGCTTTTCTGTGATCACTAAGCCAAGATTCATCAAGATCATGGCTCCTAAGGGAAAACAAACCAATTTAAGAGGCAAGAAAGAGAATAATCCAAAGAGTCTTTGGAATCAAGAGAAGTTCTTAACCAAAGAGCATGAAGACCATTATCACAAAAATAATGGGTCTGAGGTCAGTGATCCCGGAAGTCAAATTCGATCTAAAAGAAGATGAATATCCGGGGATCCAAGAGCAAATTCGAAACAGAGGATGGGAAGTTCTAACCAATCCTGAGATAAAGGTTAGAAGAAATATGGTTCAGGAATTCTACTCAAATTTGTGGCTGACAGATAAGCAGAGAATGACTGGAACTGCTTTCCATACTTACAGAACCATGGTCAGAGGAAAAGTTATCTACTTCCATCTGGACAAAATAAGAGAGGTCTTCAAATTGCCTCAACTGCAAGATGATCCTGAATCCTTTAATAGGAGAATGGTGAGAGCAAATAAGGGGTTGGATCAAGATCTAGAGGACATTTGCCTCCCTGGAACTAAGTGGATAACCAATTCAAAAGGTGTCCCAAACCAACTCAAGAGGGGAGACCTCAAACCAATTGCAAGAGGCTGGCTAGACTTTATTGGGCGTTCCATATTGCCCACTAGTAACCGTTCTGAGGTTACTATCAAGAGAGCAGTGATGATTCATTGCATTATGCTTGGAAGAGAAGTGGAGGTTCATCATCTGATTGCTTGTGAGATCTACACAATTGCAAACAAGAATTCTACTGAAGCCAAACTGGCTTACCCAAGCTTGATCTCCTTGCTCTGTAAAGAGGCTGGGGTGAAGATGGGAGTAGATGAATTCATATCAATTGAACATCCAATCACCAAGAAGTCAATGGAAGGACAAATGCAAGACAACTCTATCAAAAAGAGGGCACAGGAGTTCCTCCCTGAATTTCTTGAAATTGACTACTGGGCCAGCCTAGAAGCATCTATCACCAAGTTGCAAGAAACTATGGAACAACTTAAGAAAGAACAGCAGAATCAGAACTGCATGCTCTGTAAATTGCTGAAGGAACAAGAGAAGCAGGGGTGTGAACTTCAAGAGTTGAAACGTCAAAAGTTCTCCCCTCAAGTTGAGGGAGCATCCACTTCTCAAAATCAAGGTTGTTGAGTCCTAACTCTGTGATAACCTCTATCATTAGGAGCCTATTTGAATTTTTGTTTTCTATTACTATTAGTCTTATCTTATATCTATTTTTGAGTCTTGTTCTTAATTCATGATTAATAAAATTTAAGGTTCATGTCTTAAAGCTATGAATGTCCTATGAATCCATCACCTCTCTTAAATGAAAAATGCTTTAATCACAAAAGAACAAGAAGTACAGGATTTCGAATCCATCTTTGTAACTAGTTGAATTAGTTTGATGTGGTGACAGTACTTTTTGTTTTCTGAATGAATGCTTGAACAGTGCATATGTCTTTTGAATTTGTTGTTTTAAGAATGTTAAAATTGTTGGCTCTTGAAAGAATGATGGAAAAGGAGAACTGTTATTGAGGATCTAAAAAATCATCAAATTGATTCTTGAAGCAAGAAAAAGCAGTGAATACAAAATTCAAAAAAAAATTATACATATATATATATATATATATAAAATAATAAATAAATAATAAAGTTGTGATCCAAGGCAAAAAGAGTGTGCTTAAGAACCCTGGACACCTCTAATTGGGGACTCTAGCAAAGCTGAGTCACAATCTGAAAAGGTTCACCCAAGTATGTGTCTGTGGCATGTATGTATCCGGTGGTAATACTGGAAGACAGAGTGCTTTGGGCCACAGCCAAGACTCATAAAGTAGCTATGTTCAAGAATCATCATACTTAACTAGGAGAATCAATAACACTATCTGAGTTCTGAGTTCTTATGGATGCCAATCATTCTAGACTTCAAAGGATAAAGTGAGATGCCAAAACTGTTTAGAAGCAAAAAGCTACTAGTCCCGCTCATCTAATTGGAGCTAAGTTTCTTTGATATTTTGGAGTCTATGGTATATTCTCTTCTTTTTATTCTATCTTGATTTTCAGTTGCTTGGGGACAAGCAACAATTTAAGTTTGGTGTTGTGATGAGCGGATAATTTATACGCTTTTTGGCATTATTTTTAGTATGTTTTTAGTATATTTTAGTTAGTTTTTATTATATTTTTATTAGTTTTTAGTTAAAATTTACTTTTCTAGACTTTACTATGAGTTTGTGTGTTTTTCTGAGATTTCAGGTATTTTCTGGCTGAAATTGAGGGTCCTGAGCAAAAATCTGATTCAGAGGCTGAAAAGGACTGCAGATGCTGTTGGATTCTGACCTCCCTGCACTCGAAGTAGATTTTCTGGAGCTACCAAAGCCCAATTGGCGCGCTCTCAACGGCGTTTGAAAGTAGACATCCTGGGCTTTCCAGCAATATATAATAATCCATACTTTGCCCGAGATTTGATGGCCCAAACCGGCATTACAAATCAGCTTCAGAATTCCCAGCGTTTAACGCCGGAACTGGCATAAAAATTGGAGTTAAACGCCCAAACTGGCATAAAAGCTGGCGTTTAACTCCAAAAAAAGTCTCTACACATGAAAGCTTCAATGCTCAGCCCAAGCACACACTAAGTGGACCCCGAAAGTGGATTTTTACGTCATTTACTCATTTATGTATACCCTAGGTTACTAGTTCACTATTAATAGGATCTTTTGACATTGTATCGACACTTCATGACACTTTAAACGTTTCTCATTGTATCTTCTACAGCATGAGTCTCTAAACCCCATGGTTGGGGGTGAGGAGCTCTGCTGTGTCTTGATGGATTAATGCAATTACTACCGTTTTTCATTCAATCACGCTTGCTTCTATTCTAAGAATTCACTTGTTCTTCAACTTGATGAATGTGATGATCCGTGACACTCATCATCATTCTCGCTTATGAACGTGTGCCTGACAACCACCTCCGTTCTAATTTAGATTGAGTGAATATCTCTTGGATTCTTTAATCAGAATCTTCATGGTATAAGCTAGAATTGATGGCGGCATTCAAGAGAATCCGGAAGGTCTAAACCTTGTCTGTGGTATTCTGAGTAGGATTCAAGGATTGAATGACTGTGACGAGCTTCAAACTCCTGAGGGCTGGGCGTTAGTGACAGACGCAAAAGAATCACTGGATTCTATTCCGACCTGATTGAGAACCGACAGATGAATAGTCGTGCTGTGACAGAGCGCGTTGAACATTTTCACTGAGAGGATGGGAGGTAGCCATTGACAACAGTGAAACCCTACATACAGCTTGCCATGGAATGAGCCTTGCGTGCATGAAGAAGAAGACAGTAGGAAAGCAGAGATTCAGAAGATAGAGCATCTCCAAAACCTCAACTTGTTCTCCATTACTGCAAAACAAGTACTTATTTCATGTTCTCTTACTTTTTACAATCAACCCTGATAATTATTGATATCCTGACTAAGAGTTACAAGATAACCATAGCTTGCTTCAAGCCGACAATCTCCGTGGGATCGACCCTTGCTCACGTAAGGTATTACTTGGACGACCCAGTGCACTTGCTGGTTAGTTGTGCGGGATTGCAAAAGTGTGATTGCAATTTCGTGCACCATTGTTCAAACTTGAGCAATTCCCGGCAACGGTGCCAAAAACATGGTGCACAAAAATTACAATCACACTTTGCAATTCCACACAACTGACCAGCAAGTGCATTGGGTCGTCCAAGTAATACCTTACGTGAGTAAGGGTCTATCCCACGAAGATTGTCGGCTTGAAGCAAGCTATGGTTATCTCGTAGCTCTTAGTCAGGATATCAATAATTGTTCTTAATTTTAATTAGAATAATTAAAAGAACATGGATTAAATGATACTTGTTATGCAGTAATGGAGAACAGGTTGAGGTTTTGGAGATGCTCTGTCTTCTTAATTTCTGCTTTCCTATTGTCTTCTACTTCACGCACGCAGGTCTCCTTCCATGGCAAGTTGTATGTTGGTGGATCACCGTTGTCAATGGCTACCAGCCGTCCTCTCAGTGAAAAAGGTTCATGTACATGGCTAATCATCTATTAGTTCTCACTAATGTTGGAATAGGATCCATTGATCCTTTTGCACACTGTCACTGCGCCCAGCATTCATGAGTTTGAAGCTCATCACAGTCATCCCTTCCCGGATCCTACTCGGAATACCACAGACAAGGTTTAGACTTTCCGGATCTCAGAAATGCTGCCAATTGATTCTAGCTTATACCACGAAGGCTCTGATCTCACGGATTTGGATGCTCTGTTGTCAGGAGAGGCAGTCAAACTAGTGAACCAGGAACCCAAGAGATATACATTCAATCTAAGGTAGAACGGAAGTGGTTGTCAGGCAGGTGTTCATAGGTTGAGAATGGTGATGAGTGTCACGGATCATCACATTCATCATGTTGAAGTGCGAATGAATATCTTAGAATATAAACAAGCGTGATTGAATAGAAAACAAAAATAATTGCATTAATCCATCGAGACACAGCAGAGCTCCTCGCCCCAACCATGGGGAGTTTAGAGACTCATGCCGTCAGAAATACAAATTCAGATGTAAAATGTCATGAGGTACAAACTAAATCTCTAAAAGTAGTTTTTATACTCAACTAGTAACCTAGGTTTACAGAAAATGAGTAAACTAAGATAGATAGTGCAGAAATATACTTCCAGAGCCCACTTGGTGTATGCTGGGGCTGAACATTGAAGCTTTCACGTGCATAGGCTATTCTTGGAGTTAAACACCAAGTTGTAACCTATTTCTGGCATTTGACTCTAGCTTGTAACCTGTTTCTGGCGTTTAACGCCAGAATAGGGCAGAAGGCTGGCGTTGAACGCCAGTTTGCGTCGTCTAAACTCGGGAAAAGTATGGACTATTATATATTGCTGGAAAGCCCTAGATGTCTACTTTTCAACGAAATTAAGAGCGCGTCATTTGGACTCCTATAGCTCCAAAAATTCTATTTCGAGTGCAGGGAGGTCAGAATCCAACAACATCTACCGTCCTTTTTCAGCCTCTAAATTAGATTTTTGCTCAGGTCCCTCAATTTCAGCCAAAGAATACCTGAAATCACAGAGAAACACATAAACTCATAGAAAAGTCCAAAAATATAATTTTTACATAAAAACTAATAAAAATATACTAAAAAGTAGATAGATCCTACTAAAAACTATATGAAAATACCCCCCAAAAAGCTTATAAAATATCCGCTCATCAAACTTCAATCAAGTAAAAACTTTCTGAAAAAAAAACTATTCTACATATGGTTGTAATAGTTTCTAAACCATTTAACATAAGACTGAATTGATATATTTAATTGACTAAAAATGTTTGAGAGTAAAAGAAATATGGGAAGTGGCCCCTGTGTCTAAAATCCAATCATGTGAACTCAAAACATGAGTGAAAAAAAAGGATATGATATATATCTATTGATGGTGCATAAATTTTTGTCAAATTTTCATTATTAGAAAATTCTTGATGCTATTAAAAAAAGTGCTATTAGTGCTTTCCTTTGCTTAGGTGAAAACAAGCTATCTAAATTGATGTTCTCATCCTTTATAGGAGAAGGAGTGATGCTGACTTCTTCATTCTCTATAGCATTGATAATATTAATAGAAGTCATAACATGATTCACTGCCTTAACTTGATTTTGTTGCATGTGTGGTGGAAAGTCATGTGTATGGTATCAAGTGTCTACCAAATGTCCTGTTTTGCCACAATATGAACATAGTCAGAATGCATCTTTTTCATTACCTCTTCCATGCACACTACGCTTCCTTCCTCGACCACGAATATTAGAGGGTGTGGCTCAAAATTCACAATTTCATTGACCATTTGATTTTATCTCAAAAACATTAATGGCAGCAAAATTTAGTAATGCCTTAGAATTAGGCCCAATATTGTGCACTTGTTGTCTTTCTTGTTGGAGAAGAAGAGAAAAAGCTATTGTAACATCTGGAAGACTTCACGAGTATTATTTGAGAGTGTACATTTACATATTAGTCATTAAGACCTTTGAGAAATCGAATCACATATGACTGATGCCTATACTGGTGCATTATATCCAAACCACAACTACAAGTGCTTTCACAAAGACAAGTGGGTATAGGTTGAAATTCATTTAATTCTTCCCAAATAGCTTTCAATTTTTTATAATAAGAGGTGGTAGACAACTCATCTTACATTGTAGTGAACAAATCTTCCTCTAGCTCAGCAATTCAAAACAAATTTCCCTTATAGAACCCGTGCTTTAGGTCCTTCCAAAGCTCATATGCATTATCACACCAAAGAACGCTTTGCAGAATTTTAGAACTCAGTGAGCCATGCAAACATGACAAGAGAAAGAAATTGGACCGATCCCATGCTTCATAAGTGTCATCATCCTTATTGGGTTTTAAGAGAGTGCCATCTATAAATTTAATTATTCTTTGATTTTAGAGAAATCCAAATGAATCTGGACCAACTGTGATAATTTAGGGTTGTTAATAAAGTAGTTGTGACTTGTGAATGAGAGTTCTGAAGTTTCATTGGGATGTAGATAAAATTAGCTTGATGGATCTTGTGAGCTTGGTTTTGTAGTGCTCACTTGGAGAATTGAGCTATCATCTTAACAAATTTTTGAAAATCAGCAGCGGTGAAAATTTGATGTTCTGGATTTATCACTCCTTCATTCTCAGTCGTCGTAGATGAACGAATTGACAAGCTCTTCTCTCACAAACTTTACACAAAAGTATGCCTCATACGTGGTGAAAAATTCACTCTTTTGCTACCTTCCATGCTCACGGTACTATGAAAAAATTCTGTTCTTTAGCAGAATTTAATGGTGAATAAACTAAGCTACGTATGAGTAGGCAAAGTACAGAAAAAAGAGAAGAGTATAATGGTAAAAATTTCACTTTATTTTATTATATGTGCATAATATATATACACTTAGAGTAACACTTATTACACCTTTATAAAATGAACATACCGGTTAGATGTTCTAATAAAATCCTAACAAATTTGTGTACACCTCAACTCATCATCATTTTATCATGATATTTTTTAACACACTATAATATTCCTCAGCCACAAATACAATAATCATATTTAACCTACATTTAAATATAATTTTTAATACTAAAATAATATAACTATTTGACCCATAGTTTCATACATTAAATGTTGTTTATAGATAAATTTTTTATTTTAAATTATTGCACCAGATTGTTGTGACGCTTATGCTATTTCTTTTACATTTTGAGTTGATATAATTTAAAAGTTTGATTTTGATATAAATTTGTAGTGTCTAATTTTTACATTATTTTTTAATTAGAATTAACTATACATCATACAAACTTTCAATATTATTTTTTATCTTCTCATACTTGCATATTACCTATAAATAATACTAAGGAGAAAGTTTAGGGGCAGCAATTTTGTTAAAATTTAGCCAACACTTAACCATCAAAAGTAAAATGAGTAATCCTGCACTATTGGGTGTAATCTCCCACCGTTAAATACATTTTTGATGGCCAATTGATGGCTATGTATCACAAATTTTATTGGGCCCCTATAACTCCTCTAATACTAAATATATTTGTAACACCCTAACTACCAAAGCTCACGCTTCCGGCTGCACGACTCTGATAGCTCGGACATTACGACGACTCTTATACTATTTAATACTAAAATATGAGCCTGTTTAAAACTTTAAACCGCAATACTGCTCAAAAATATTTTCGTTAGGTAACATACATCCATACATACCAGATGACTTACAAAACTCACAAAGAGTACATACATATGAGTGTGTGTGTGTGTATATATATATATATATATATATATATATATATATATATTAAATAACTTTACAAGCATTAATCAATACAATTTCCTATCCCTTTTAAAGAATGTATAAAGATAAAGGTGAGGGAACAATAAACAATAACTAAAGCAATACAAAACATCACGACAACAACTAGATAAGCTCTTCGTGACTTCTGCGTCCATATCCTGAAAGGGGAAAATTGTAGAGGGTGAGAACATCATCCTCGAAAGGGTTCTCAGTAGAGGGTTTTTGGGAATTACTGTAATAGGATAATAGGATACGTGAAGGTAAACTGTACCAGTGATTAATAATAGTCTTATACCTCTTTTCAAAAACAAAAGTTTATAATAAAAGAGAAATCTGAAATCTTTTCTGAAGAGGAACTATCAAATTCTTAAAAACTCAAAAGCCTTTCAAAAGGTTAATCTATGCTGAACCAAGATAGTCATTCATGCTTTTTCAAACCTAAAATATCAACCAGACATGACCTCCGACCCATCTCATGATCAACCACGGCTCTAGGCCCAAACAACCCAAATAGCAACCAATCACCAAAGTCCAACAAAGTCTCAGTTGCAAACATAATTAGGAAAGTTCAAACACAAACAAGCAATTACAGCAAGTAGAACAATTAGCGGTTAATCACAAGTAATCACAAAGGCAAACCAAGTACAATATGCACACCCAAATAATGTCACATAGATGCATATGATGCATGCCTGTCCTAGTGGCTGATGATATCATTTGTCGGTTATATAGCCAACACGACAAGTCCTGGTAGCTAACCATTGGATTGTTCCTCTGTCGTGCATCCCCAACTTGAGTTATTCTCGATCATCATCATGATTATAATCATAGTCCATATCCAACACCCTCACTGGTGTATATTCACGGGGACGAGCTCATCCGAGACTTTCACAGTGCCTGGCCATACTTACGACATATGGTCTCGAGTCTCCACCTGGAGCACATGGTGGCTAGCCACTGCTTTCTTATAGGGAAACTCGTGCCTCAGATAGTGGAAGTGCAAAATCACAAATATCAATATCCCAGCATATATGCATTCATTCTCAGCCATGAATCAACATTCATCTCAGCCATCCGGCTTAAATTCATAATTCATAGTTAGCCATCCGGCTCATAACATATTTCGCAATCAGCCATGATTCATTATCATACACAGCCATTTCGGCTCATAACTAAATAGCACTTCCCCCATTCAACATCATCAAATTCATAAAATCAACATTTAAGCCATAAATCACTTTTTCTCAATTCATTTCACTTTGAAATCAATTTTCTACTCTTTTCAGCCTTGGCTTTAAAGTTCCCATTTCTCAATTCATCTCAGGCTCATAAGTCCCTTTTTCTCAAGGTAAGTTCCCTTTTTAAAACAAAGCCACTCTCGACATCCTCTTTCCAAAACTTCCAAAACCATGGAAATTAAAGATTTATTTTGAAATATTCATAATCATCCATCCAACAACGGGATTTTATATCAAAAGTTCCTCGGTAGAGTCTCAAGTCTTTAGGGGAGAATAACATAACTCATTTCTTCAAATTCACTTAAAATCATTAAAACCTTAGCTTCCTGACTTGAGTAATAAAATAGGATCTAAGCCAAAACCGAGTCATGTAATTAATTACTCCTTTCAAAGCTATTTCCTTTAGTTAAGCAAAACCAGCTTCAACCCCATGATAAATTCTAAAGTGTTTCAAACTGCTCAAAATTGTTTTAGTCTTGTGAAAATTCAGTATCCATAGAGTACTCAAAACTTTTCCCAAAACATTTTAAAATGAAACTTGTCAATAGACGTTCAAGTTCTTTCAAAGTCACTGAAACTCCTCTAATTGAAACCCTCAAGTAAAATTTCAAGACATAACCCTTTTCATATTTAAAACAGCTTTAAAACATAAGTTTCATCTAAATAACTTTCTCCCAAAAGAGATACAATGCTTTTCTTAAGAAACAAGACTAAATCACAATTTCCTCTTTAATAATTCATTTCAAAAGCATGAATCACCCCTTTCTTGATAATTCAAATAAAATAGTAAGAGTCTTTAATTCATAATTTTTCTAGATAACATTTCAATAAAGTCCCGGATTCTACCAGAATTTTGGCAGCACCTCCCCTAAAACTTGGACTTTGCTACCCGATTCATGTCCCAACAAAACCGTTCCACAATCCTTTTCAATTGTCCAAATCCAAAATCAGTTCAAGAGCAAGTTAAATCCAACAGTCACCTCATTTTTATATTTCAAGTAAACCGTTCCAAAATCAAATCAGTATCAGCCGATTAGACTGATTTCCAAAATTTTAAAGAAACGGTTCAGCAACAATTCATTTATCAAAACCAAATCATTTAAAGCAAACCAGGCTGAATCCAAAAGTGTATTCTAT
Organism: Arachis hypogaea; assembly: GCF_003086295.3. NCBI lineage: Eukaryota > Viridiplantae > Streptophyta > Magnoliopsida > Fabales > Fabaceae > Arachis > Arachis hypogaea. Next base: position 31,039,594 of record NC_092044.1, on the reverse strand, counting down.
TTTTCACATTATCAAGAAAATTAAATCAACTCAAATCAATCCTCAACAAATTAAACTCGATCTCAAATCTTTAAAAGAATCAACTTCAAAAATATTCTGTTTCACAAAGCCGCAGAACAACTAGTCAAACAAACACCCATAATCATTCAAGACAATCAAACAATACGTAAGACTGATACAATCACCAAATACACATCGTCTCACATCAGTATCCATATGTAATAATTCCAATATATAAAATATAGTTTTCGGAAAGTGCCCCTACCTCAAAATGCAATACCATAACCAAACCGCATCACAGGAACCTTCTATCTCAACCTGAAATCACCGACAACCGCAACCTCAGCTCCAAGTCACATTCGAAGTAACCACAGCAACTCTAATCGCGACATACAACAACCAAAACTCAATCTTATAGCAATTAACGCCATAAGCCTCAGCGTGAGGTAACAGAACAGTAACCAAAGGGCTTTCAAATCGAAAACGCCTACCAAAACAAAAAAAGAACAGCTAAACCGAAACACCAGTGGTCTTCGAGCCGGTTCTGCGGCAGCCCGACAGCAACCTCAAGCGGCAGCGGCGATGAGTTCCGATCATGACAACTGAAACCAATATGAAGTGACTATAGTATTCTCGAAATTCAAAAGGATAGAGGCTAATGACAAGACCCTTACCGGCAGAATTTTCCAGTGATGGCAATGGCGTTTTCCGGTGGCCAGGCATGACGGCGCATCTCAACACAGAACCAGACAGAGTGGCGGCAGCCTCCAGCAAATCCGGTGAACTTTCTCATGACAGTGATGGCCGGAGCTTCGGTGGTGCTAATGGCGGCTGGACGGCGGCTGATGAGCGGATAATTTATACGCTTTTGGCATTGTTTTTAGGTAGTTTTTAGTAAGTTCAAGCTACTTTTAGGGATGTTTTCATTAGTTTTTATGTTAAATTCACATTTTTGGATTTTACTATGATTTTGTGTGTTTTTCTGTGATTTCAGATAATTTCTGGCTGAGATTGAGAGACTTGAGCAAAACTCTGATAGGAGGCTGACAATGGACTGCTGATGCTGTTGGAATCTGACCTCCCTTCACTCGAAATGGATTTTCTGGAGCTACAGAACTCCAAATGGCGCGCTCTTAACGGCTTTGGAAAATAGACATCCAGAGCTTTCCAGCAATATATAATAGTCCATACTTTATTCGGGAATTGACGACGTAAACTGGCGCTCAACGCCAGTTCCATGTTGCTGTCTGGAGTAAAACGCCAAAAACACGTCACGACCCGGAGTTGAACGCCCAAAACACGTTACAACTTGGCGTTCAACTCCAAAAGAAGCCTCAGCTCGTGGATAGATCAAGCTCAACCCAAGCACACACCAAGTGGGCCCCAAAAGTGGATTTATGCATCAATTACTTACTCATGTAAACCCTAGTAGCTAGCTTATTATAAATAGAACTTTTTACTAGTGTATTAGATATCTTGGGACGATTAGTTCTCAGATCATGGGGGCTGGCCATTCGGCCATGCCTGGACCTCTCACTTATGTATTTTTAACGGTGGAGTTTCTACACACCATAGATTAAGGGTGTGGAGCTCTGCTGTACCTCAAGCTTTAATACAATTACTACTATTTTCTGTTCAATTCTCTTTATTCCTATTCTAAGATATTCGTTGCACTTCAACTTGATGAATGTGATGATCCATGACACTCATCATCATTCTCATCTATAAACGCGCGTGACTGACAACCACTTCCGTTCTACCTTAAGTCGGGCGCATATCTCTTGGATTCCTTAATCAGAATCTTCGTGGTATAAGCTAGAATTGATGGCGGTATTCATGGGAATCCGGAAAGTCTAACCTTGTCTGTGGTATTCCGAGTAGGATTTTGGGATTGAATGACTGTGACGAGCTTCAAACTCCTGAAGGCTGGGCGTTAGTGACAGACGCAAAAGAATCAAGGGATTCTATTCCAACCTGATTGAGAACCGACAAATGATTAGCCGTGCTGTGTTAGAGCATTTGGACCTTTTTCACTGAGAGGATGGAATGTAGCCATTGACAACAGTGATGCCCTACATACAGCTTGCCATGGAAAGGAGTAAGAAGGATTGAAGGAAGAAGTAGGAAAGTAGAAAAAGAAAGGGCACAGTATCTCCATACGCTTATCTGAAATTCCCACTATTAATTTACATAAGTATTTCTATCCCTTTATTTTATTTATCTTTTAAATATTTAATCCAATAATCTCTTAAATTAGTTAAATCCGCCTGACTGAGATTTACAAGATGACCATAGCTTGCTTCATACCAACAATCTCTGTGGGATCGACCCTTACTCACGTAAGGTATTACTTGGATGACCCAGTACACTTGCTAGTTAAGTTGAACGGAGTTGTGTCCACACATAGCAAAGAGCCATTATAATTATTCCATACAACAACAAAGAATACAATATTGATGATCACAATTTCGTCCACCAAGTTTTTGGCGCCGTTGCCGGGGATTGTTGAGTTTGAACAACTGACGGTTCATCTTGTTGCTCAGATTAGGTAATTTTCTTTTCAAAAAAACTTTTCAAAAATCTTTTTCAAAATTTTTCTTATCTTCTTCGTTTTTTTTTCAAAAATATTTTCGAAAAAAATTAATAAAAATCCAAAAAAATTTAATAAAATCATAAAAAATCAAAAATATTTTGTGTTTCTTGTTTGAGTCTTGAGTCAATCTTTAAGTTTGGTGTCAATTGCATGCTTTAAAAATTTTTCTTGCATTTTTCGAAAAATTCATGCATTCATAGTGTTCTTCATGATCTTCAAGTTGTTCTTGGTAAGTCCTCTTGTTTGATCTTGATGTTTTCTTGTTTGTTGTATTTTCTTGTTTTTCATATGCATTTTTTGTTTGTTAGAGTCTATGCATTAAAGATTTCTAAGTTTGGTGTCTTGCATGTCTTCTTTGCATCAAATTTTTTTTTTTCAAAAATATGTTCTTGATGTTCATCATGATCTTCAAAGTGTTCTTGGTGTTCATCTTGACATTCATAGTGTTCTTGCATGCATCATGTGTTTTGATCCACAATTTTTAAGTTTTAGGTCATAATTGTGTTTTTCTCTCTCATAATAAAAAATTCAAAAATAAAAAAAATATCTTTTCCTTATTTTTCTCATAATTTTCGAAAATTTGAGTTGACTTAGTCAAAAATTTTCAAAATTAGTTGTAACACCCTACCATACAGAGTCTTATGCTTAAGTCATAATTCAGAGATGGCAAGGTATTACGACCTCTAAAATAAAAATTTAGTACGTATAGTAGTATGAATGATTGATTATAACTAGGAGCCTTTGTAGAAAAAAAGGGGGTAAACAAAAATCGCATCTCGAAAGCGCAACACTCCGATCGATAACGTAACGAACAAGGATAACCAACGCGTGATTATATATATACAAAGGAGTGTCAAAAACAGGAATATCAAGACTCAAGATCCGGCTGCGAAGATAACTGGTCCGAGCATAGCAATATATTCATATGATAAAAATAAGGAAAACCCCAAAGAAAACCCAAAGGGACACAAATACATAAAACCTAATCTCCAAAATCTCCCATAAGAGGAGTCATCATAGTTGTATTATTTAATGGAGATAAAAGTATCTAAGCAAGACATATAAACCAAAACATAGCCCCGAGAACAAAGGATCTTCGCAAAAATAGAAGTCTCCAGCATGCCTCAGCGGGAAACCTCACGTCCTGCATCTGAAAACCACAAAATCCGCATGGGTGAGAACCAGAGGTCCCCAGCATGGTAACAGCTTCCACATATATAATACATAATAATAGAGGAAAACCGAAGGCAATCCTAAAACTTCCTCCAGATAATATTAAAGCTTATAAACAGGCTAAACCATAAAGGGCATCTGACTAAAGATTCTTCAGTCTAACTAATACTTCCCTTTCCAATTCCTTCAGACCTCCCAACCACCAGCAGGAGTATAATGAAGCAAACACAGTTATATCAAGCAAGAAATATACAATTAGGAACAAGTAAGGCATTTAGACAATTAGCAAGTAATATGTAGTCAAATAGGCAATCTCAAACAATTCATATAGTATGCATATGATGAATGCCTGTCCTTAGTGGCTGATGATATCATCTGTCGGTTATAGAGCCAACCCGACAAGTCCTGGCAGTTAACCATTGGACTGTCCCTCTGTCGTGTCTCCCCAACTTGAGTCATGCTCATTATAACTTGATCATAATCATGATCCATATCCATCACCCTCACTGGTGAATATTTATCCATCACCATCACTGGTGAATATTTATCCATCACCATCACTGGTGAATATTTATCCATCACTGTAATACCCTAACTACCAAAGCTCACGCTTCCGGCTGCGCAACTCTGATAGCTCGGACATTACGACGACACATACTATTTAATACTAAAATATGAGCCTGTTTAAAAACTTTAAACCGCAATACCATTCCCAAAAATACTTTTGCCATAGAACGTACGTCCATACATACCATACAACTTACAGAAACTCATAAAGAGTACATCCATATATATATATACATACATATATATAAATAATATTACAAATATTATCCAATACAATTCCTATCCCTCTCACAGAATATATCAAGATAAAGGTGAGGGTATAAAAATAATAATCTAAAGCAATACAGAGCATCTCAATAACAAATAATTACACTCTTCATAACTTCTGCGCCCAAATCCTGAAAGGGGAAAAATGTAGGGGGTGAGAACATCATCCTCGAAAGGGTTCTCAGTAGAGGGTTTTTTGGGAATTACTGTAATAGGATACATGAAGATAAACCGTACCAGTGATTAATAACCATCTTATGCCTCTTTTCAAAATCAACAGTTTACAATAAAAGTAAAGTCAGAAATCTTTTCTGAAAGAGGAACTGTTCAATTCTCAAAACATCAAAGCATTTCAAAAAGATTTATCTATACTGAACCAAAATAACCTTTCATATCTTATTCCAAACCAGAACCACAAAACCGAAATCAACCATCGGTCCATCTCATTCAACCATGGCCCTAGGCCCAAACAATCCAACCACAACCAATCCACCACAATCCAACAGAGTTCCAGATGCAAACACAAGTAGGAAGATGCAAACACAAACAAACAGTTATTGCAAGTAGAACAATTAGCAGTTAATCACATAGGCAAACCAAGTACAATATGCATACCCAAACAATGTCACATAGATGCATATGATGCATGCCTGTCCCTAGTGGCTGATGATATCATCTGTCAGTTATAGAGCCAACCCGACAAGTCCTGGTAGCTAACCATTGGACTGTCCCTCTGTCGCGCATCCCCAACTCGAGTTATACTCATCATAAACTTGATCATAAACATGATCCATATCCATCACCCTCACTGGTGAATATTTCGGGGGCGAGCTCATCCGGGACTTTCACAGTGCCCGGCCACACTTATGACATAGGGTCAACAGATTATCAAGTCTCAACCTGGAGCATGTGGTGGCTAGCCACTGCTACTACCCAGGGAAACTCGTATCTCAGATAGTGGAAGTGCAAATCACAATTATCAATAATTCAGCATATACATGCATTCATTCTCATCCGTGGATCAACATCCATCTCAGCCATCCGACTCACGGTTCAGTCCAGAACCAGCCAATATTCATAGCATACACAGCCATTCCGGCTCACGGTTTAATCCAGAACCAGCCAATATTCATAGCATACACAGCCATTCCGGTTCACGGTTCAATCCAGAACCAGCCAATATTCATAATCATAGACAGCCATTCCGGCCCACAACAAAACAGCACTTCCACATTCAACATCATCAATTCATAAAATCGGCATTTAAGCCATAAATCGATTTTTCTCAAACCATCTCACTTTGAAATCAAGTTTCAACTCTTTTCAGCCTTGGCTTTGAAGATCTCATTTTCAAATCATCTCAGACTCATAAGCCAAATTTACTCGAAGTAAGTTCCATTTTTAAAACAAAGCCACTCTCGGCATTCTCTTTCTAAAACTTCCAAAACCATGGCAAGTTAAGGATTTATTTCAAAGCATTCAAAATCACCCATCCAACAATGGGATCGTATAACAAAAGTTTCTCGGCAATGTCCCAAGTCTTTAGGGAAGGTCAACCTATATCAATTCCTTAAAATTCATTGAAACTCTTAAAATCATAAATTCTCGGTTCAAGTAAATAAAACTGAATTTATTATAAAACCGGCCATACAAAATCAGAAGTTCCAACCCGGTCCAAAAATCAACTCATTTGAAACAGAACCGGTTCATTTGAATCAAACCACTTTCAGGTTTCTTTTTGGAACCCATTTTTCTAACTCTTCCAAAATGCCTCAAACTTAATTACTCAATCAAAAGTCTAGATTCCTTTGAAATCACTAAAAGCTCCTTTTTATATTGAAATCAATACTAGAGCATCATTCTTTCCTTCAGTGATTCAAACGGTAAAAATAGTCATTTTTAAATAAGCCGAACTCAACGTATAAGGTTCATCAAATAAATTAAGCTTGAAAACATAAATATCCTCTTAATAAATCAAATAATACAATTTCTCAAATCCAACCCTTTTTAAATGACCTTTCAAACAAGACTAAGATTTTATAAAAATTTCGGCAGCACCTCCCCTAAAACTTGGACTTTTGCCACCCGGTTCGGGTCCCAACTAAACCGTTTCTCATTCCTTTTCAACAGCTCAAAACCAGAAATCAATTTAAAGCAAGCTAAATCCAACAATCACCTCAGTGGCGTATCTCAAGGATACCATTTCAAAATTAACTTAATATCAATCGATATAACTCATTTCCAAAGCTTTAAAGAAACGGTTCAATAACAAATCATTTATCCAAAACCAAATCAATTAAAATAAACCAGGCTGAGTTCAAAAGTGCATTCGACTTTTCACATCATTGAAATAATTGACTCAAATCAAATCAATCCTCAATGGATTAAACTCAGATTTCAAATCTTTAATGAATCAACTTCAAACATTACATTTCACAAAGCCGCACAACAATTCAGCCAAACCAACATCCATAATCATTCGAGTCAATCAAATAATACATAAGGCAGATACAATCACCAAATACACAATATCTCACATCAGTATCCATATGTAATAATTCCAATACATAAAACATAGTTTTTGGAAAGCGCCCCTACCTCAAAACGCAAATCCATAATCCAAAATTCTCACAGAGTCCTTTCCACCTCAACCCAAACTGACGGCAACCAAAACCTCAGCTCCCAGTCACGTTCGCAATAACCATAGCAACACTAATCGCAACATATAGTAATCAGGACTCAACCTCACGTTACCAAAACTCATTTATTAACCAAGCACAACAAGGTACTAACGCGAGGCTTTCGAAATAGAGATACTCACTAGATTAACGAAACAAAACAGCCGCAACTCCAAATCGACTCAGCAGCGGCTCCGTTAATAAATTCTGAATAACGGCGGCGGCCCAAATTTCTGATAATAGCAGTTGTACAACCACGCAGTGTCAATACTCTTTCCGAAATCCAAAAAGGATAGAAACCGCAAATTAAAACCCTTACCGGCATACTTTTCCGGCGACGGCAGAAGTAGCCAGAAGCTTCGGTGGTGGTCCCTAACGTCACAGAACCACTTCTGGCGGTCGGAATCACAGAGATGCAGCTCCCTTCTCCGATAGCGACACCTGCGGCGGCCTGAACCCTTTTTGCTGGCGGCGGTTTGGGCTTACCATCATCAGCAGCAGCGAGCTCGGATGGTGGCAGCGGCGTCTGGGTCAGATTCCATAACCCAGAAGTGGGAGCAGATTTGGCAGCGGGAGGAGGCACGAACGACGGCGGCGCTCAAGAGCTCCGGCGAGGATGCGCTCTGCCTCATCGCTCCTCTCCCTCTCACGTGCAGTGGAAGCATCTTCGGCCAGGGTTTGGTGGTGGCGACACCCTCAGCCGCGGTGACACGCGTCGACAATGGCAGCTCGGCGGCGGTGGGAAGGAGCGGCGAGTCCCTCTCCGCGCGACGCCGACTCCACGCTTTCTCTCTCTCTCTCGGTCTCGCGCTCCCCTCTGGTCACGATGACAAGGAGACTCGCGACGGTGACAGGCGGTGACAGACCATGGTAGGGACGAGCTTCATGGCGGCCGGGTAAGCAAGACTGGTGACGGCGCGGCGGCGCGACGCGATGGGCCTCCCGCCTCCCCTCATCAACCGCAACTCAGCCTCTCACTCTCTGCTCTACTTCCGTTGGAGGGGTTTGTGTGTGTTTTGCTACGCTGAGGGAGGGTGAGGCTGCTGCCTTTTTCCTTTTTCCCCTACTGCTGCTGCGCGTGAATGGAGATAAGGGTGGAAGAGGTGCGTTGCTGATGGGGGAAACCGGGTAACTGGGTTAGGGTTTTAGGGTTTCATTTTGAGAATTAGGGTTAAGGGCATTATGGTAATTTCACATAAAATTGGGAATAATATAGTAATTGAAACCCAAATTAAATCCACACTAATTATATATAGAAAATACTATTTGCTCATCAATTTCACAAATTATTTTCCATAAAATGCCCAAATCGAAATAATTAGAATTAATATAATTAAACCCCTTTATTTTTCCAAAGTAGCAGTATTAATATTTAATATATTACTTATCTAGTCCAAATCATATAAAATCCTTATTATTTCACAACTACCAACTTTATAATTTGAATATAGAAAATAATCCAATAAATTATAAAATTGGATAATAACTAAAACTTATTTCAAATTCAATAAATCAAAACTTGCCTTAATTACCTTTAATAAAATAATTTCTGAAATTAAGGCTATAAATAACCATATGATTTGAGACTTGATCATAATAAGACTTTTCAAAAGTTCTGGGTCTTACAATCACCATCACTGGTGAATATTTATCCATCACCATCACTGGTGAATATTTTTGGGGGTGAGCTCGTCCGGGAATTTCACAGTGCCCGGCCACCCTGACGACATAGGGTCAAAAGAGCTTCAAGTCTCGACCTGGAGCACATGGTGGCTAGCCACTGCTTTCTCCCAGGGAAACTCTCATCTCCGATAATGGAAGTGCAACATTCACAATTCGTTCAACAGCATATATATGCATGTATACATAGCCATAATCATGGCTCCGCCATAACACGGCAATAATCCAGCCATCCGGCTCACGGTTAAATTCATAACCAACCGTTTCATTAACAATTACAGCCTTTCGGCCTATGGCATAACAAGCACTTCCACCACCATCCTCCGCATCTCACATAATCATGCTTGATCCTCATTGATCATTCATTTTCCCCTTGCTTCACTCGCAAGTTACCACATTCACTAGCCTTTCTTCTCATAACTAGACATATCATAATGATTTAAGATATAAGTGGTGAGATCGAAGGCTTAGAAGTATGAAATTTGGCCTTTAAAACTCAAAAATCAACTTTGGGATGAAAACAGGTCCACGCGCACGTGCACTCCACGCGCACACGTGGATGGCCTCGAAAACTCATCGACGCGTAAGCGTCATGCACGCTAACGCGTGGATTGAAAAATAGCCAAACGACGCGCACGCGTCAACCACGCGTACGCGTGGGTACTCTCGTGCCCCAGGCACAAAACTGCAGAATTCACAATTTCAACCCCCAATCTTCCCACGGACATAACTTCCTCATTTTAAATCGTTTTTCACCCGTTCTTCGAACGGCAGGGACATCCCGGATCCAATTTCCTTTCTAAACAGATTTGGTACAAAACAGAGATCCGTAGTCCAAGTTATGTCCCGTCAAAGTATGCCTAAAAACCATGTTTTTCATACAAAACCACAACATGCCATTTTCAAAACAAGCCATATTCAACTCTTTTCAAAATCAATCAAAACATGCCAATTTCATCCCTTTTCTTTGAAATCAATCAATATATATCAAATTCAACATCAAGCCTCCTCAACTCACACATTGACACATTAGCACAATTTACAAAATCACTATCTCATCATTTTAACCCACTTCACCCAAGTGGCTCAAACTCAAACATATTGACATATCATATACTCTTCCTCATGCCAATTCTCAACAACACCAATTCCAATAAATCATCATTGTACACAATTAATATCATACTCACCATCAACATGGTTCAACCCACAATTCAACCATAACCAATCATCAAGCATATATCACAACATGCATATTTCTCATACATCATACCACCAAGGCATCAATAATCATCATCACATATATGACCACATCATATATCTCAATCATTCAACAACATCAACCATTCAATGCCTATCTTAGGGCCTCTAGCCTAAGTATTTCCTACCACATTACATATTAGATACGGGAAACCGAAACCATACCTTAGCCGATTTCCCAAGCTCAACCGGAGCACTTCCAAATCACTTATCCACAAGCTCTCAAGGCCTCAACGCCTCCAAGAACAGATTTTTCACCACCAAATTCCTTTTTAAGCTTTTCAATATCACCAATCAAGCTCCAATATTTACACATACACAACCTAAGCCACAATCATCATACCCACACACAGCATCTCAATACCCAAACATCATAGAATCAACAATTTACACTAGGGTTGAGAATCTTACCACACCCAAGGTCCAAGGAGACAAGATTAACCTTCTCCTTCAAGAGATTTGGGTCCTATAACATCAAAGAGCCCAAAATCTGAACATTTTTGCTCATAAAACTCAAAAACAAGGCTGGAATTTTGAAGAGCAAAACGTGGCTTACCTCAAGATTAATTGTATGGGTTTTGTATAGCTCTCCGCGGTGAACGCATGGCTGTAAACGGAGTGGCAATCGGAGCTCTAGATCAAAAGTTATGGAGGTTTGAAGATCAAGAGAGAGAAAGAACTTGAGGGAGAGTTCTCCCCTCCATGGCCTCCATTTTCAGCATGTGAGTGTGTTTAGTGAGGAGAGAGAATGCTGAAAATTAGGGTTTTGGTTTAGTTTAGTTGGGCCAAGGGCCCACTTTGGGTTCGGTTGGCCCGGTTTGGCCCGTTCGGTCCAATCTTGGTCCGAGTTCTATAAAATTGGTACCGAAATTCTTGTCTCAGTCTCCTCTATCACATTTAGCCATAAAAATCACATTTTGGGCTTTCTAGAATAAATTCTCATTTATGGGTTAATTAGCCGTTAATTAACCGGGTTTTACATTCTACCCACCTAATTGGGAATTTTGCCCACAAAATTCAAATGCAATTACCTGAGAATAAATGCGGATAATCCGTTTGCATCTCCGACTTGAGTTCCCAAGTGTATTCTTCAACACCGCCTCGACTCCATGCCACTTTGACTAATGAAACCTCTTTTCCACGCAACCGTTTGATACTAGTATCATCAATTCTGACCAGAGCCACTGGAAGCGTCAAATCTTCCCTTAACTGAACCGACTCAGGTTCCAACACATGGCTAGCATCAGGAGTGTACTTCCGAAGCTGCGACATGTGAAACACGTCGTGCAGATTCGAAAGATGAGGTGGTAGAGCCATCCGATATGCCACCGGCCCAATCCTCTCCAGGATCTGAAATGGACCAATGTATCGAGGATTCAACTTCTTTGCCTTAATCGCCCTACCTACTCCCGTGGTCGGAGTAACCTTAAGGAAAACATGGTCTCCTTCCTCAAATTCTAAGGGCTTCCGCCTCTGATCGGCATAATTCTTTTGACGACTCTACGCCGTAAGCATCCTATCATGGATTTTCTTGACTTGTTCAGTAATCTCAGCTATCATTTCCGGCCCCAACAAGCTTTTCTCTCCAGCTTCATACCAACATAGCGGAGATTGACATTTCCTCCCATACAAGGCCTCATACGGTGCCATTCTGATGCTCGCATGATAACTATTATTGTATGCAAACTCCACCAATGGCATATACCGATCCCAACTCACCGTTTGGTCCAAAACACAAGCTCTCAACATATCCTCCAGTGTTTGGATTGTCCTCTCAGATTGACCATCTGTTTGAGGATGGTAAGCCGTGCTCAAGCTTAATCGGGTTCCAAAAGCTTTCTGAAATGCACCCCAAAACCTTGAAGTGAAACGAGGATCCCTATCAGAGATTATAGTAGCAGGTACACCATGAAGTCTCACAATCTCCTTTATGTATAACCGTGCTAGCTCCTCAAGGTTGTAAGTCATCCGAATGGGCAAAAGGTGAGCTGACTTCGTCAGTCGGTCCACAATCACCCAAATAGCATCAAAACCAGCCCTAGTCCTTGGCAATCCTGACACAAAGTCCATTGCAATACTTTCCCACTTCCATTGTGGAATCTCTAAAGGTTGCAACATCCCGGAAGGTCTTTGATGTTCAATCTTTACCTTTTGACAAGTTAAGCACTTTGAAACATATTCTGCCACATCATTCTTCATACCCGGCCACCAAAACATTGCCTTTAAATCATGGTACATCTTAGTACTTCCCGGGTGAATGGAGAATCCGCTCTTGTGTGCCTCCTTTAAAATATCTTACCTCAAAGTGCCAACATCCGGCACAATGATCCTACCCTTGAATCTCCATAACCCATCTTTTTCTTCCGACACTCTCCATTGTTTTCCTTGCTCAATAGCCGGTAACACCTTCCATAACAATTCATCATTTTGATGAGCCTTTAGGAGTTTGGACTTAAAATCACTTGAGATCTCTAATCGGCTCAAACACAAGGTTCCGGATACTTCTCGAGCACCAATTTTCAGACTCTCAAATCCCTTGAGCAACTTCTCCTCTTGAAGCATCATCCAAGCCGCATATAATGACTTCCGACTCAACGCATCTGCCACTATGTTCGCCTTTCCCGGATGGTAATGCAACTCAAAGTCGTAGTCCTTCAACAATTCCATCCACCTTCTCTGCCTCATATTAAGCTCTTTCTGATCAAAGAGATATTTCAAACTCTTGTGATCGGAGAAGACTTGGAATTTAACCCCATAGAGATAATGCCTCCACACCTTCAAGGCAAACACAACTGCAGCGAGTTTCAAATCGTGCGTAGGGTAACTAACTTCATGAGGTCTCAACTGTCGTGAGGCATACGCTACCACATTATGATGCTGCATTAGCACGCACCCTAGACCCTTCAATGAGGCATCACAATACACCTCAAATGGCTCGTTCGGCTCAGGTAACACTAACACAGGTGCAGTGGTCAACTTTTTCTTCAATGTCTGAAAGCTCTCCTCGCACTCAGGAGTCCAAACAAACGGAGTATCTTTGCGGGTTAACTTTGTCATTGGCAAAGCTATCTGTGAAAAGCCCTTGATAAACCCTCGGTAATAGCCAGCTAAACCCAGAAAACTCCTTATCTCTATTACGGTGGTTGGTTGCTTCCAATCCATCACAGCCTCCACCTTAGTTGGATCTATGGCTATTCCCTTCTTACTCACCACATGGCCCAAAAACTTCACCTCACTCTTCCAAAACTCACACTTTGATAGTTTTTCATAGAGTTTCTTCTCCTTTAGAATCTGCAATACGGTCCTCAAGTGTTCCGCATGCTCTTCTTCAGTCTTGGAATAAATCAGTATGTCATCAATGAAGACAACAACGAATTTATCCAAAAATGGACGGAAAACTCTATTCATGTAGTCCATAAACACTGCAGGAGCGTTCCTCAACCCGAAAGACATTACAGTGTACTCGTAATGACCATAACGAGTCATGAAAGCGGTCTTAGGGATATCCTCACCCCTCACCCTTATCTGGTGATAACCGGATCGCAAATCGATCTTGGAGAAAACTCCAGCTCCTTGTAACTGATCCATGAGATCATCAATTCTCGGCAATGGGTACTTATTCTTTATTGTAACCTTGTTCAGCTGCCTGTAATCCACACAGAGCCGCATACTCCCATCCTTCTTCTTTACCAGTAATACTGGAGCACCCCACGGAGAGACACTTGGTCGTATAAAATTCTTTCCCAACAAATCCTCTAACTGAGACTTTAGCTCGTTCATCTCTAATGGTGACATCCTATAAGGAGCACTTGAGATTGGTCCCGCCCCGGGCACCAATTCAATAGCAAACTCAACCTCTCGGTTAGGTGAAAACTCATCAATATCATCGGGAAACACTTCCGAAAACTCACACACAACCGGAATCTGTTCCAACCTTTGATCATCACCCGAAACGCCCGCGGTTAACAACATGATACCCTGACATTCAGTTCCGGAACAGTTCACCATCCTCGAATTCAAGTAATAATTTTTCACCACGACCAGCCCTTCAGTATCTCCCGGCATAAAGTACACCGACTTTGTAGAACAATCTAACAGAACATGGTTCTTAGATAACCAGTCCAATCCCAAGATAAGATCAAGACCGATCATCGGCAAGCAGACTAAATTATGAATAAAATCACGCTGCTTGAACCTAAAGGAAACTTTCGGGCATCCTAGCCTAGTTACCATGGCTTCATGGGTAGCATTGTACACTCTTAGATCATAACTTAAAGTTACAATCTTCAGTCCTAACTCATGGGCTTTCTCAAATGCAATGAATGAATGTGATGCTCTCGAATCAAATAAAGCATTTAAAGTTTGACCAGCCATTTCACAGTTACCTCGAATAAGTGTCTCAGATCCCTCAGCTCCTACAGCTGAAGTGGTGAACACCCGACCAGTCTGTTGTGCTTTCCCAGCACCTTGTTTCTGCTTCTCAGGACAACTTGCGGCTTTATGCCCCGCCTTTCCACAATTGTAGCACAAACCCCATCCGGCCTTGCATGGTGCTCCCGGATGGTGACTTCCACACCTAGTACAAGCTTGATCATTCTGAGGCTGCTTCCCATACCTTTTTCCTTGGGAGTTGTTGTTGTTGGGCCTCTTGAAAGAGCTTCCCCTCTTGAAAGACGGACCTCGAGGTGCAAAGTTCTTCCCTCGGTTCTATAGGAATGATCCTTTGTGACTCCCTTTCTCAGTAGTTGCCCTTTTCACACACTCTTCAGCAACCCTACACTTGTTCACTAATTCGGAGAAAGTCCTAATCTCCATTGGTCCCACTGAACTGAAAATATCGCTCCGGAGTCCTCCTTCATATTTAACACACTTCCATTCCTCATATTCCACCGGAGTCCCTTGGCACATACGAGAGAACCTGAACAGCTCCTCAAACTTGTCAGTATACTCTGATATGGACATAGTACCCTGCTTTAGCTGTAACAATTCAAGTTCCTTAGCCGTCCTAGCAGAAGTCGGAAAGTACTTCTTATAGAACTCCTCTTGGAAGACATTCCAGGTGATATAGTCATCACCCTGCTGCAGAAGATGCCAGATACCTTGCCACCAATGCGACGCTTCACCTGTGAGCATATAGGTAGCAAACTCGACACGCTGCCCTTCAGGTACCACTTGTGCTTGCAGTGCTCGCTCTATAGCCTGAAACCATGTATCAGCCTCAGTCGGACTAGCAGTTCCCTTGAACTTAGGTGGATTAACCTTCAAAAAGTTTGCTAGTGTCATCGGGCCCTGAACTCCACCTCCATCATTACCATGGTTGTTCATCTGTTGACCAAGAGCCTCAGCAGTGGCTTGCATAACAGCAGCCATGTTCTCCAATGCAGTCATAAAGTTCACCGGGTCATTAGGGTTATTCTCCGATGCACGAGCATTCGTACGACCTCTCACACTACCTCTACCGCGTCCACGAGGTGCCATCTGGTTCCTATACACACCAAACAATCGATATTAAGTTGATCAGTCTCAATATCGGAAGTCTAGTGCTTCAAAGTCCTAAATGCATGCTCATGAACGTTTATGCCAATTATATCAAGCAGATATACTAATAGCACATAACACACATACAGAGAATGCACAGAAGCATAGTCAGTCCATTCCTCAGGCTCTACAGGAACGAACTGCTCTGATACCATAATGTAACACCCTACCATACAGAGTCTTATACTTAAGTCATAATTCAGAGATGTCAAGGTATTACGACCTCTAAAATAAAAATTTAGTACGTATAGTAGTATGAATGATTGATTATAACTAGGAGCCTTTGTAGAAAAAAGGGGGTAAACAAAAATCGCATCTCAAAAGCGCAACACTCCGATCGATAACATAACGAACAAGGATAACCAACGCGTGATTATATATATACAAAGGAGTGTCAAAAACAGGAATATCAAGACTCAAGATCCGGCTGCGAAGATAACCGGTCCGAGCATAGCAATATATACATATGATAAAATAAGGAAAACCCCAAAGGAAACCCAAAGGGACACAAATACATAAAACCTAATCTCCAAAATCTCCCATAAGAGGAGTCATCATAGTTGTATTATTTAATAGAGATAAAAGTATCTAAGCAAAACATATAAACCAAAACATATCCCCGAGAACAAAGGATCTTCGCAAAAATAGAAGTCTCCAGCATGCCTCAGCGGGAAACCTCACGTCCTGCATCTGAAAACCACAAAATCCGCATGGGTGAGAACCAGAGGTCCCCAGCATAGTAACAGCTTCCACATATATAATACATAATAATAGAGGAAAGCCGAAGGCAATCCTAGAACTTCCTCCAGATAATATTAAAGCTTATAAACAGGCTAAACCATAAAGGGCATCTGACTAAAGATTCTTCAGTCTAACTAATACTTCCTTTTCCAATTCCTTCAGACCTCCCAACCACCAGCAGGAGTATAATGAAGCAAACACAGTTATATCAAGCAAGAAATATGCAATTAGGAATAAGTAAGGCATTTAGACAATTAGCAAGTAATATGCAGTCAAATAGGCAATCTCAAACAATTCAAATAGTATGCATATGATGAATGCCTGTCCCTAGTGGCTGATGATATCATCTGTCGGTTATAGAGCCAACCTGACAAGTCCTGGCAGTTAACCATTGGACTGTCCCTCTGTCGTGTCTCCCCAACTTGAGTCATGCTCATTATAACTTGATCATAATCATGATCCATATCCATCACCCTCACTGGTGAATATTTATCCATCACCATCACTGGTGAATATTTATCCATCACCATCACTGGTGAATATTTATCCATCACCATCACTGGTGAATATTTTTGGGGGTGAGCTCGTCCGGGAATTTCACAGTGCCCGGCCACCCTGACGACATAGGGTCAAAAGAGCTTCAAGTCTCGACTTGGAGCACATAGTGGCTAGCCACTGCTTTCTCCCAGGGAAACTCTCATCTCCGATAACGGAAGTGCAACATTCACAATTCATTCAACAGCATATATATGCATGTATACATAGCCATAATCATGGCTCCGTCATAACACGGCAATAATCCAGCCATCCGGCTCACGGTTAAATCCATAACCAACCGTTTCATTAACAATTACAGCCTTTCGGCCTATGGCATAACAAGCACTTCCACCACCATCCTCCGCATCTCACATAATCATGCTTGATCCTCATTGATCATTCATTTTTCCCATGCTTCACTCGCAAGTTACCACATTCACTAGCCTTTCTTCTCATAGCTAGACATATCATAATGATTTAAGATATAAGTGGTGAGATCAGAGGCTTAGAAGTATGAAATTTGGCTTTTAAAACTCAAAAATCAACTTTGGGATGAAAACAGGTCCACGCGTACGCGCACTCCACGCGCACGCGTGGATGGCCTCAAAAACTCATCGATGCGTAAGCGTCATGCACGCTAACGCGTGGATTGAAAATAGCCAAACGACGCGCACGCGTCAACCACGCGTACGCGTGGGTACTCTCGTGCCCCAGGCACAAAACTGGCACAGTTCTGGCATAACTCACTGGAAAATGGCTGGGCATTGGGTGCAGCACATCGGCGCGCCCGCGCACATCACGCACACGCGTGGATGGCGCTTTCGAGAAGAACGGCGCGTACGCGCCAAGTGCGCCTACGCGCGGGGGGTCATTGATGAGCGGATAATTTGTACGCTTTTTGGCATTGTTTTTAGTATGTTTTTAGTATGTTTTTAGTATGATCTAGTTAGTTTTTGTATATTTTTATTAGTTTTTAGTTAAAATTCACTTTTCTGGACTTTACTATGAGTTTGTGTGTTTTTCTGTGATTTCAGGTATTTTCTGGCTGAAATTGAGGGACCTGAGCAAAAATCTGATTCAGAGACTAAAAAGGACTGCAGATGCTGTTGGATTCTGACCTCCCTGCACTCGAAGCGGATTTTCTGGAGCTACAGAAGCCCAATTGGCGCGCTCTCAACGGCGTTGGAAAGTAGACATCCTGGGCTTTCCAGCAATATATGATAGTCCATACTTTGCCCAAGATTTGATGGCCCAAACCGGCGTTCAAAGTCACCCTTAGAATTCCCAGCGTTAAACGCCGGAACTGGCACAAGAATGGGAGTTAAATGCCCAAACTGGCATAAAAGCTGGCGTTTAACTCCAAGAAGAGTCTCTACACGAAAATGCTTCAATGCTCAGCCCAAGCACACACCAAGTGGGCCCGGAAGTGGATTTTTATGTCATTTACTCATCTCTGTACACCCTAGGCTACTAGTTCTCTATATATAGGACCTTTTACTATTGTATTTAGGAGCTTTTGATCATGTTTTTATGATTGAACCCTCATTGGGAGGCTGGCCATTCGGCCATGCCTAGACCTTGTTCTTATGTATTTTCAACGGTGGAGTTTCTACACACCATAGATTAAGGTGTGGAGCTCTGCTGTACCTCGAGTATTAATGCAATTACTATTGTTCTTCTATTCAATTCCGCTTGTTCTTGTTCCAAGATATCACTTGTTCTTCAACTTGATGAATGTGATGATCCGTGACACTCATCATCATTCTCACCTATGAACGTGTGCCTGACAACCACCTCCGTTCTACCTTAGATTGGGTGAATATCTTTTGGATTCCTGATACACGATGCATGGTTGATCGCCTGACAACCGAGCCAGCCATTCCGTGAGATCAGAGTCTTCGTGGTATAGGCTAGAACTGATGGCGGCATTCAAGAGAATTCGGAAGGTCTAACCTTGTCTGTGGTATTCTGAGTAGGATTCAATGATTGAATGACTGTGACGAGCTTCAAACTCCTGAAGGTGGGGCGTTAGTGACAGACGCAAAAGAATCACTGGATTCTATTCCGGCCTGATTGAGAACCGACAGATGGATAGCCGTGCCGTGACAGGGTGCGTTGAACATTTCCACTGAGAGGATGGGAGGTAGCCACTGACAACGGTGAAACCCTTGCATAAGCTTGCCATGGAAAGGAGTAAGAAGGATTGGATGAAGACAGTAGGAAAGCAGAGAGACGGAAGGGACAAGCATCTTCATACGCTTATCTGAAATTCCTACCAATGAATTACATAAGTATCTCTATCTTTATCTTTATGTTTTATTCGTATATCATCATTCATATCCATTTGAGCTGCCTGAATAAGATTTACAAGGTGACCATAGCTTGCTTCATACCAACAATCTCTGTGGGATCGACCCTTACTCGCGTAAGGTTTATTACTTGGACGACCCAGTACACTTGCTGGTTAGTTGTGCGAAGTTGTGTTTATGCCATGGTATTGAACACCAAGTTTTTGGATTCATCACCGGGGATTATTTGTGTTGTGAAAAGTATTGATCACAATTTCGTGCACCAGTCATTCTGCTAAAAATTTTCTAAGTTAAAAGCTGCAGAATTCACAATTTCAACCCCCAATCTTCCGACGGACATAACTTCCTCATTTTAAATCGTTTTTCACCCGTTCTTCGAACGGCAGGGACATCTCGGATCCAATTTCCTTTCTAAACAGATTTGATACAAAACAGAGATCCGTAGTCCAAGTTATGTCCCATCAAAGTATGCCCAAAAACCATGTTTTTCATACAAAACCACAACATGCCATTTTCAAAACAAGCCATATTCAACTCTTTTCAAAATCAATCAAAACATGCCAATTTCATCCCTTTTCTTTGAAATCAATCAATATATATCAAATTCAACATCAATCCTCCTCAACTCACACATTGACACATTACCACAATTTACAAAATCACTATCTCATCATTTTAACCCACTTCACCCAAGTGGCTCAAACTCAAACGTATTGACATATCATATACTCTTCCTCATGCCAATTCTCAACAACACCAATTCCAATAAATCATCATTGTACACAATCAATATCATACTCACCATCAACATGGTTCAACCCACAATTCAACCATAACCAATCATCAAGCATATATCACAACATGCATATTTCTCATACATCATACCACCAAGGCATCAATAATCATCATCACATATATGACCACATCATATATCTCAATCATTCAACAACATCAACCATTCAATGTCTATCTTAGGGCCTCTAGCTTAAGTATTTCCTACCACATTACATATTAGATACGGGAAACCGAAACCATACCTTAGCCGATTTCCCAAGCTCAACCGGAGCACTTCCAAATCACTTATCCACAAGCTCTCAAGGCCTCAACGCCTCCAAGAACAGATTTTTCACCACCAGATCCCTTTTTAAGCTTTTCAATATCACCAATCAAGCTCCAATATTTACACATACACAATCTAAGCCACAATCATCATACCCATACACAGCATCTCAATACCCAAACATCATAGAATCAACAATTTACACTAGGGTTGAGAATCTTACCATATCGAAGGTCCAAGGAGACAAGATTAACCTTCTCCTTCAAGAGATTTGGGTCCTATAACATCAAAGAGCCCAAAATCTCAACATTTTTGCTCATAAAACTCGAAAACAAGGCTGGAATTTTGAAGAGAAAAACGTGGCTTACCTCAAGATTAATTGTATGAGTTTTGTAGAGCTCTCTGCGGTGAACGCGTGGCCGCAAACGGAGCGGCAATCGGAGCTCTAGATCAAAAGTTATGGAGGTTTGAAGATCAAGAGAGAGAAAGAACTTGAGAGAGAGTTCTCCCCTCCATGGCCTCCATTTTCAGCATGTGAGTGTGTTTAGTGAGGAGAGATAATGCTGAAAACTAGGGTTTTGGTTTAGTTTAGTTGGGCCAAGGGCCCACTTTGGGTCCGGTTGGCCCGGTTTGGCCCGTTTGGTCCAATCTTGGTCCGAGTTTTATAAAATTGGTACCGAAATTCTTGTCTCAGTCTCCTCTATCACATTTAGCCATAAAAATCACATTTTGGGCTTTCTAGAATAAATTCTCATTTATGGGTTAATTAGCCGTTAATTAACCGGGTTTTACATTAGTTGTTTCTTACAAGTCAAGTCAAATTTTCAAAAATTTAAAATTCTTATCTTTTCAAAATCTTTTTCAAAAATCATATCTTTTCCAATTTTTCCTCTTTTTCAAAAAATTCAAAAATTCTTTTTCAAATTATTTTCAAAATCTTTTTCTTATCTTTATATCAAATTTTCGAAATTACACTAACAAGTAATATGATTGATTCAAAAATTTGAAGTTTGTTACTTTCTTGTTAAGAACGGTTCAATCTTTGAATTCTAGAATCACATCTTGTAGTTTCTTGTTAGTTAAGTAATTAATTTTAATTTTAAAAATAAAATCTTTTTCTAACCATATCTTTTTAATCTTATCTTTTTATCTTATCTTTTTATCACTTCTTTTTCAAAATTTTATCTTTTTCAAAAATTTGAATTTAAAATATCTTATCTTCTTACCTTCGTATCTTTTCAAATTTGATTTTAATATCTTTTTCAACTAACTATTTGACTTTTTTTTTGTTTCTTATCTTTTTCAAAACCACCTAACTACCTTTCCCTCTCTAATTTTCGAAAATATCTCATCCCTTTTTCAAAAATTCTTTTTAATTGTTTTAAATTTTAATTTTAATCATATCTTATTTTTAATTTTCAAAATTACTAACTCCTTTTCAAAATTAATTTTCGAATTCTCCCTCTCTTTTCTTATTCTATTTAATTATTTATTTACTAACACTTCTCTTCACCTCTCTTCATCCCAAAATCCGAACTCACTCCTCCCCCTGTGTTTGGATTCTTCACTCTTCCTTCTTCTATTCTCTTCTTCTTTTACTAACATAAAGGAATCTCTATACTGTGACATAGAGGATTCCTCTTCTTTTCTTGTAAACTAGATACCTGGATTCAGCAAATTTTACCTCAAAAGAGACAAGATCCTGACAAGTTCTTAATACCTTGTACCACAGGCACCATGACCTTTGAAAAAGCTCTGTGTGATCTGGGGTCAGGGATAAATCTTATGCCACTCTCTGTAATGGAGAAGCTGGGGATCATTGAGGTACAACCTGCCTTGTTCTCATTACAATTGGCAGACAAGTCATTAAGACAAGCTTATGGATTAGTAGAGGACGTGTTAGTAAAGGTTGAAGGCCTTTACATCCCTGCTGATTTCATAATCTTAGACACTAGGAAGGAAGAGGATGAGTGCATCATCCTTGGAAGACCTTTTCTAGCCACAACAAGAGCTGTGATAGATGTCAACAAAGGTGAATTAGTCCTTCAAATGAATGGGGACTACCTTGTGTTTAAGGCACATGGCCATCCCTCTGTGACAAAAGAGAGTAAGCATGAAGAGCTCAGTACAAAGTCAAACAGAGCCCCCATAGTCAAACTATAAGTTTGGTGTTGGGTGGCCACAACCAAACACTAAGTTTGGTATTAAGACCCCATATCCAAACTCTAAGTTTGGTGGGGAGTTTACAACATTGACCTGGTCACCTTTGTGGCTCCATGAGAGCCCACTGTCAAGCTATTGACATTAAAGAAGCGCCTGTTGGGAGGCAACCCAATTTTTATTTATCTAATTTTTATTTTATTTTATTGTTATTTTATGTTTTATTAGGTACATGATCATGTGGAGTCACCAAAAAAAATATAAAAATTAAAAACAGAATCAAAAACAGCAGAAGAAAAATCACACCCTGGAGGGAGGACATACTGGCGTTCAACGCCAGTAAGGAGCATCTGGCTGGCGTTCAACGCCAGAACAGAGCATGATTCTGGCGCTGAACGCCAGAAACAAGCAACATCCTGGCGTTTGAACGCCAGGAATGTGCCTTGAGGAAAGCTGGCACTGAATGCCAGTAACAAGCATGGAACTGGCGTTCAACGCCAGAAACATGCTACACATGGGCGTTGAACGCCCAGAATGTGCATCATCTCGGCATTTAAATGCCAGAATGGTGTGCAAAGGCATTTTACGTGGCTAATTGGTGCAGGGATGTAAATCCTTGACACCTCAGGATCTGTGGACCCCTAGGATCCCCACCTAACATATTCCCACCTTACCTCCTAATCCTATAACACTCTTCCCCAAAACACACTTCCCAACAACTTCAATCTCTCTTCCCAATTACCCCCTTCACCACTCACATCCATCCACTCTTCCCCATAAACCCCACCCACCTTCAAAATTCAAAAAGCTTTCCCACCCAAACCCACCCTAAATGACCGAAACTACACCCACTCCCCTCCCTATATATACCCTTCCATTCTACTTCATTTTCACACAACACAAACCCCCTCTTCTACACCTTGGCCGAAACACCATCCCTCACTCTCCTCCATATTTTCTTCTTCTTCTTCTTCTCTTCTTTCTTCTCTTGCTCGAGGGTGAGCAATATTTTAAGTTTGGTGTGGTCAAAGCATAATCTTTTTGTTTTTCCATTACCATCAATGGCACCTAAGGCCGGAGAATCCTCTAGAAAAGGAAAAGGGAAGACAAAAGCTTCCACCTCCGAGTCATGGGAGATGGAAAAATTCATCTCCAAAAGCCATCAAGACCACTTCTATGATGTTGTGGCAAAGAAGAAGGTGATCCCTGAGGTCCCTTTCAAACTCAAGAAAAATGAGTATCCAGAGATCCGACATGAAATCCGAAGAAGAGGTTGGGAAGTCTTAACCAACCCCATGCAACAAGTCGGAATCTTAATGGTTCAAGAGTTCTATGCCAATGCATGGATCATGATTGGAGAGGAAGTAGAAGTTCATGAAGTTATCTCCCATGAATTCTACAAAATAGCCGAAAAGCCCTCCACCATGACAAGGCTAGCTTTTCCTCATCTTATTTGCCATCTATGTTACTCAGCTGGAGTTATCATAGAAGGAGACATCCTCATTGAAGAGGATAAGCCCATCACCAAGAAGAGGATAAGCCCATCACCAAGAAGAGGATGGAGCAAGCAAGAGAGACCCCCCATGGATCTCAAGAGATGCATGAGGAAGCTCATCATCAAGAAATCCCTGAGATGCCTCAAGGGATGCACTTTCCTCCCAACAACTATTGGGAACAACTCAACACTTTCCTAGAAGATTTGAGTTACAATATGGAACATCATGAGCACTCCATCATTCTCCATGAAATAAGAGAAGATCAAAGAGCAATGAGGGAGGAGCAACAAAGGCAAGGAAGGGACATAGAAGAGCTTAAGGACATTGTTGGTCCTTCAAGAAGAAGACGCCACTAAGGTGGATTCATTCCTTGTTCTTATTTCTTTCTGCTCTTCGGTTTTTATGTTGTGTTCATTTATGTTTTGTGTCTCTACTTCATGATCATTAGTGTTTAGTAACTATGTCTTAAAGTTATGAATAATTCCATGAATCCTTCACCTTTCTTAAATGAAAAATGTTTTTAATTCAAAAGAACAAGAAGTACATGAATTTCGAATTTATCCTTGAATTTAGTTTAATTATATTGATGTGGTGACAATACTTTTTGTTTTCTGAATGAATGCTTGAACAGTGCATATTTTTGATCTTGTTGTTTATGAATGTTAAAACTGTTGGCTCTTGAAAGAATGATGAACAAAGAGAAATGTTATTGATGATCTGAAAAAATCATAAAATTGATTCTTGAAGCAAGAAAAAGCAGTGAAAAAAGCAAAGGCTTGCAAAAAAAATGGCGGAAAAAATTAGAAAGAAAAAGAAAAAGCAAGCAGAAAAAGCCAATAGCCCTTAAAACCAAAAGGCAAGGGTAAAAAGGATCCAAGGCTTTGAGCATCAATGGATAGGAAGGCCCAAGGAAATAAAATCCAGGCCTAAGCGGCTAAACCAAGCTGTCCCTAACCATGTGCTTGTGTCATGCAGGTCCAAGTGAAAAACTTGAGACTGAGTGGTTAAAGTCGTGATCCAAAGCAAAAAGAGTGTGCTTCAGAGCTCTGGACACCTCTAACTGGGGACTCTGGCAAAGCTGAGTCACAATCTGAAAAGGTTCACCCAGTCATGTGTCTGTGGCATTTATATATCCGGTGGTAATACTGGAAAACAAAGTACTTAGGGCCACGGCCAAGACTCATAAGTAGCTGTGTTCAAGAATCAACATACTTAACTAGGAAAGTCAATAACACTATCCGAAATTCTAAGTTCCTAGAGAAGCCAATCATTCTGAACTTCAAAGGAAAAAGTGAGATGCCAAAACTGTTCAGAAGCAAAAAGCTACAAGTCCCGCTCATCTAATTAGAATTAATATTCATTGATATTTTGGAATTTATAATATATTCTCTTCTTTTTATCCTATTTGATTTTCAGTTGCTTGGGGACAAGCAGCAATTTAAGTTTGGTGTTGTGATGAGTGGATAATTTATACGCTTTTGGCATTGTTTTTAGGTAGTTTTTAGTAAGTTAAAGCTACTTTTAGGGATGTTTTCATTAGTTTTTATGTTAAATTCACATTTCTGGACTTTACTATGAGTTTGTGTGTTTTTCTGTGATTTCAGGTAATTTCTGGCTGAAATTGAGGGACTTGAGCAAAACTCTGATAGGAGGCTCACAAAGGACTGCTGATGCTGTTGGAATCTGACCTCCCTGCACTCGAAATGGATTTTCTGGAGCTACAGAACTCCAAAAACGGCGTTGGAAAATAGACATTCAGAGTTTTCCAGCAATATATAATAGTCCATACTTTATTCGGGAATTGACGACGTAAACTGGCGCTCAACGCCAGTTCCATGTTGCTGTCTGGAGTAAAACGCCAGAAACACGTCACGACCCGGAGTTGAACGCCCAAAACACGTTACAACTTGGCGTTCAACTCCAAAAGAAGCCTCAGCTCGTGGATAGATCAAGCTCAGCCTAAGCACACACCAAGTGGGCCCCGGAAGTGGATTTATGCATCAATTCCTTACTCATGTAAACCCTAGTAGCTAGCTTATTATAAATAGAACTTTTTACTAGTGTATTAGATATCTTGGGACGATTAGTTCTCAGATCATGGGGGCTGGCCATTCGGCCATGCCTGGACCTCTCACTTATGTATTTTTAACGGTGGAGTTTCTACACACCATAGATTAAGGGTGTGGAGCTCTGCTGTACCTCAAGCTTTAATACAATTACTACTATTTTCTGTTCAATTATCTTTATTCCTATTCTAAGATATTCGTTGCACTTCAACTTGATGAATGTGATGATCCGTGACACTCATCATCATTCTCACCTATGAACGCGCGTGACTGACAACCACTTCTGTTCTACCTTAGGCCGGGCGCATATCTCTTGGATTCCTTAATCAGAATCTTCGTGGTATAAGCTATAATTGATGGCGGCATTCATAGGAATCCAGAAAGTTTAACCTTGTCTGTGGTATTCCGAGTAGGATTCCGGGATTGAATGACTGTGACGAGCTTCAAACTCCTGAAGGCTGGGCGTTAGTGACAGACGCAAAAGAATCAAGGGATTCTATTCCAACCTGATTGAGAACCGACAGATGATTAGTCGTGCTGTGACAGAGCATTTGGACCTTTTTCACTGAGAGGATGGGATGTAGCCATTGACAACAGTGATGCCCTACATACAGCTTGCCATGGAAAGGAGTAAGAAGGATTGAAGGAAGAAGTAGGAAAGTAGAAAAAGAAAGGGCACAGTATCTCCATACGCTTATCTGAAATTCCCACTATTAATTTACATAAGTATTTCTATCCCTTTATTTTATTTATCTTTTAAATATTTAATCCAATAATCTCTTAAATTAGTTAAATCCGCCTGACTGAGATTTACAAGATGACCATAGCTTGCTTCATACCAACAATCTCTGTGGGATCGACCCTTACTCACATAAGGTATTACTTGGTTAACCCAGTACACTTGCTGGTTAAGTTGAACGGAGTTGTGTCCACACATAGCAAAGAGCCATTATAATTATTCCATACAACAACAAAGAATACAACATTGATGATCACAATTTCGTCCACCAGCGGCGTTAGCTTTCACGCAGCACAGTGGTAGAGGGAATCATCGGTGGTGAAAGAGCAGTGGAGGCCCCGCGACGGCTGAGGCACAGCCGCAGAACAGGAACCCCCTTTCGTCGATCTCTTTCTCTCTCTCTTATTCGAGCTCCTCTCACCGGCCCTCCATGGATGACAATGACTTGGGCTCTGTGGTGAGGATGACAACGGCACAAATACAACAGCGGCAGCGATGAGTTGGTTGGCGACGAGAACGGCGAAGGTCCCGCATTCGGCCTCTGATCCGCTCTCTCTCCTTCGCGCGCCTCTCCTCCCCATACAGTCTCCTCGGCATTGGTGCAACGGCAATGCGACGCGACGCGACAGCGGTGGTGAAGCCCGACACGCCAGCTCGGTCTCCCGCCTCCTCTTCTCTTCTTCTCCTTCGGCCAACAGTGCTTCGTGGGTGTGTGTGTGTTGTGTTTCTGATTTACCCCTTGTCTCCTCTTTCTTTCATTCATGGTAAAGGGAAACTTTGAGTGCGTTGTTGCTACTGGGTCCTTGGGGGGAAAGGTTTCAGTGGCGGCTGCTAGGGTTAGAGAGGTTAGGGTGTTGAGTAAAATTAGGATTAGGGGTAATTTGGTAATTTCAAATAAAATTGGAAATAATATAGTAGTTGAAATCCAAATTAAATCCAACACTAATTATATATAGAGAATACTATTTGCTCCTCAATTTTACAAATTATTTTCAATAGAATGCAAATCCAAAAATTATAAATAATATACTTAATTTCTTCATTTTTCAAAACATCAGTATTAATATTTAAAATATTAATTATTGAATCCAATTCATATAAAATTTTTATTATTTCATAACTATCAACTTTATAATTTAAATATAGAAAATAATCTAATAATTGTAAAATTTGATAATAATCATAACTTATTCCAAATTCAATAAATCAAAACTTGCCTTAATTATCTTTAATAAAAATAATTTCTGAAATTAAGACTCAAATAATTATATGATTTGAGATTTGATCATAATAAGACTTTTCAAAAGTTCTGGGTCTTACATTCTACCTACCTTACAAAAATCTTCGTCCTCGAAAATTAAAGTAATTCATAAGATCATAAATAATCTTAGTACCTTCAAATACTTTTAGAAAAGTAAGAAGTCTTAGCATATATGTATAAATGCTCAAATACCGAATATCCATAATATTTAAATATAGGGGTAAAGCATAGTGTAAAGCAGAAGATACCAGCTAGACTCGATGCAAAAGGTCACATAATCTCAAGACTTTACAAAAACTTGAGGTAACAAAATAGGGTGCAAATCAAGATAGGCGTCCACAAAGCAAAGCGGTAGTTAAGATGGAAAAAGGCTACAAGAACAGGTTGATATTAAAACAACGGCTATAACGTTCGCTGACAAATCTCGTACCCACTTCAGAACTTCAACTTCCTAACTCCACCAATCATTTTACAACCTCATAGCCGAGCATAAGCCTAACACCCGCAAGCTCGTTTGCAAGGAACAAAACACCCACAACTCATAACGTTGTACACCTACCGTTTCACCTTCCATATACACATATCAAGTCTTAAAGAACTAACGCATCACATTACTACGTTTACAGGTCGCACATGACATCAAAATAATTCTCGAGTCTACTCAGAAAGATACAAGAGTTTAGAATGGTGAGATAAATGTCAAGGATAATACTCATAGATTCGAGAGAATGTATCCAATCCTGGTAAACAAAGATGCTCAAGCAATAAAGTTTGCTAGAATAAATCAATTGACAACTTCAAAGATAACCCTTGGATCAAAGAAATCCAACCGGACCAATAAGAAGAAAAATCAGTGCATTAGTTTGAACAAATTCAAGATGAGTCGAAGAAGTATGAGGTTTACAGAAGAGAATATTTCAAACCCAAGACAAAGCTCACAGAACTCAAGAGCACGATTAAAAATAATTTCAAATACATTGTTCATAAAAGAATCGAAAACTTGTGGAAAAACCACTTCGCAGTTTAAAAGAAAAGTTAAGCAACAAACATTCTTTAAGAGAGTAACAAAAGCATAAATGTGGCTTTGCTCTAATACCATTTCACGTTGAAGTAGATTATGTAGAATTTCAAGAACAAAATGCGCACCGGTTTGGCTAAGAGCTAAAATATTTTCTCAAATATTTTAGAAAGATAGTTAGGAGCACAACTTAACCAAAAGTAATTCATAAAACTAAAAAAAATCAATTGCTTGTTCAAAGATTCTCAAAGTTCATATTCAAACAAGTGTGTATAAAAAGTTTAGCAAGGACGAAAGAGAAAATCAAACACTATTTAGAAAAGAAAATCTGAGGTAAAAGTCTGCTTATAAATTAGTAAAGGAAATAAGTGGTGCGTTACAAACGGACATGTTCCCACTAAACAAGGAAGCTCTTTAAAACTTCATTTAAAATAGTGCATGCCAACTTTAAATCAACTTTGTCAAAATTGAACAATGGTTTCAATCACAATTAGGCAATAAAAAAATAATTTTAGTTTAGAACTTCTTCAAAGAGAATTCAAAACTTCTTTAAACAAAGTTCAAAATGAGATTCTAAAAGTATACTTGAAATCACCATCTCAGACGGACATTCAAGAAGATTAGGATGTACTTAAAAAGGAGTCAAGCCATACAAGAAAGGATTCTAAATCAAGGTAGTTCAAACAAAATCCACTAGGCATAAGACATCAACAAGCTTTCAATTGATCCAAAAGAATACAAAAGTCATAGGAAAAGACAACTCAATCATTAGTTGCTATGAGTTCAACATTTTTAAAAGAACATCAATGTCATAAACAATGTAATATGCTAAACCAAACTCAAGCCAATATAAATTAGGTAAAGTTTATCAACGAGAATCAATCGGAATAAAAGCAAAAAATCTTTTCTCTCCAAAATTTTGAGAAGTACCTAAATACATAATCAAATAAAAATATGCATTGGAACTATAGTAAAATTATTAGAAAGTCAGATTTGTATCTAAAGTGAGTGCAGTTCAATAAACTAGTAAAAGTACGGGCGAGGTATTAGCAATAAATAGTTGTTAAACTGTATAAGAAATCTTCAAAGCTTTGTATATAGATAAGAGTATATCTAATCAACAGCAATTTTTATAAAAATCTCAAAATTGGCTGTAATTACTGTCAAATAAGAGAAAAACTGAATCAACAATCTCTCTAAGAATGGGCTCGGAATCTGGAGTTAAAAGGCACAACGTATTAAGACAAGTTCAAAGCTATATTAAAGAACACATGGATCACGAAGAAGAATTTAAACAGTGAAGGATTGATACAACAAGGATTTCAAACAAGTATATGCAATTAGAATCAACAAGAATGCATATGAATAGAGGAATAGAGTTGAAAAATCAAACTACTTTTCAAAAGGATTAGCAAATAAGAATTCTAAGTTAGGATATGAAAGAACAGGTCGACTCGAACAGAATTCAAGACACACAACTGAATAGCCTCGAGAAATGGTATCTAACGTTTCCAAAACCCGCGGTTCGCTTTATTCAAAACTCGTATATCATCTATGATAACCCATTAGTGCTCTCATATACATAATTCGCTAGTACTAAGCCGGCCAAACTTAATACCAAGAATTATGCAATGCAAGACTAACAGCGTTAATCAATAGACCGTCATGTGCATAAACCTCTAATTCTCGTCATTCGACAAGACCTAATACATGACAAACGCTCAGGGTATGCAATTGAAGCATAGTCTGTCCATTCCTCAGGCTCTACAGGAAAGACCGCTCTGATACCATAATGTAACACCTTAACTACCAAAGCCCACGCTTCCGGCTGCGCGACCCTGATAGCTCAGACATTCAACGACTCTTATACTATTTAATACTAAAATATGAGCCTGTTTAAAACTTTAAACCACAAGACCACTCCAAAATACTTTCATTAGGTAACGTACATCCATACATACCATACGACTTACAAAACTCACAAAGAGTACATACATATATATTAAATAACTTTACAAGCATTAATCAATACAATTTTCTATCCCTCTTACAGAATGTATAAAGATAAAGGTGAGGGAACAATAAACAATAACTAAAGCAATACAAAACATCACGACAACAACTAGATAAGCTCTTCGTGACTTCTGCGTCCATATCCTGAAAGGAGAAAAATTGTAGGGGGTGAGAACATCATCCTCGAAAGGGTTCTCAGTAGAGGGTTTTTGGGAATTACTGTAATAAGATACGTGAAGGTAAACCGTACCAGTGATTAATAATTGTTTTATGCCTCTTTTTAAAAACCAACGGTTTACAATAAAAGAGAAATCTGAAATCTTTTCTAAAGAGGAACTGTTAAATTTTTAAAAACTCAAAAGCCTTTCAAAAGGTTTATCTATGCTGAACCAAAATAGTCATTCATGCTTTTCCAAACCGGAAATATCAACCAGACATGGCCTCTGGCCCATCTCATGATCAACCACGGCTCTAGGCCCAAACAACCCAAACAGCAACCAATCACCACAGTCCAACAAAGTCTCAGTTGCAAACACAATTAGGAAAGTTCAAAAACAAACAAGTAGTTACAGCAAATAGAACAATTAGCAGTTAATCACAAGTAATCACAAAGGCAAACCAAGTACAATATGCACACCCAAACAATGTCACATAGATGCATATGATGCATGCCTGTCCTAGTGGCTAATGATATCATCTGTCGATTATATAACCAACCCGACAAGTCCTAGTAGCTAACCATTGGATTGTCCCTCTGTCGTGCATCTCCAACTCGAGTTATTCTCGATCATCATCATAATCATAAACATAATCCATATCCAACACTCTCACTAGTGTATATTCACGGGGGCAAGCTCATTGATAAACCCATATTTTATGATGTATATTGAGCTCAATTCAAGTGATTTATCCAACCCTTCACCTACTTATTCATGTAAATTGCATGGTTTCACTTTTCCTTCCTTATTATGTGATATATGAGAAAATATGTTCCTTATGCTTTAAAATAATCAAATTTAATTATCCTTTATTACCATTCGATGCCGTGATTTGTGTGTTGAGTACTTTCAGGTTTTATAGGGCAGGAATGATTTAAAGGATGGAAAGGAAACATACAAAAATAGAAGGAAAGCACAAATGGGAGTTTTGGAGCAGCGGGCAGTGACGCATCCGCATAGACGACGCGAACGCGTGGTTCGCACAAAAGAGAATCAATGCGAGCGCATGGATGAGGCGAACACGTGACTTGCGAAATACAACTGACGCGGGCGCATGACTGACGCGATCGCATGGAAGAGCAACACTCCAGATGATGTGACCGCGTGACCCACGCGGACGCGTGACGTGCGCGATCTGCAAAATTTGCAGATCTCATTTCCAGTGATTTTTGGGCCCTTTTGGCCCAGATCCATATCCAAGAGGCACAGATTAGAAGTTATGAAGTGAGGGAATACATTCATGGGGAGTATGACAATCAGATAGAAAGTAATTTTCACTTTTCATAATTTAGATGTAGTTTTAGAGAGAGAGAGAGAGAGAGAGAGAGAGAGAGAGAGAGGGTCTCTCCTCTCTCTCAGGATTTAGGATTAGGATTCCTCCTAAAGGATTTAGGATTTATTATTATTTCAACATACAATTCTTCTGAGCTCCAGGTTCAATATTCCTTTATTTTGATTTCTCTTCTACTTTGAGATACTTTAATGCTTGTATTACTTATGTTGCCTATTTGGCTTATGAGCCATTCATGTTAGGATTTTCTTTATTTAATATAATTTGAGATATTTCAGACTTATATGTTATGGATGCTTTGTCTTTATCTAAATTATTTTCATTCGAGTAGATTTTCTTCCCTTTTGGCCTTGGTTGATTAATTGGTAACTCTTGAGTTGTCAAACTCATTGTTGACTGAAAATTGGAATTCTTCAGAAATTAACTCAAGTTCCAATAACTCTAGCCTTTTCTAAGGAAAGACTAGGACCTAAGGAATCAAAATTATTTCATCCACTTGATTTACCTTCATAGTTAGAGGTTGACTTAGTGGGAGAAAAATCCAATTCTCATCACAATTGATAAGGATAATTGGGATAGGACATCCAGTTTTCATACCTTGCCAAGAGTTTTATTAGTTATTAATTTATTAATTCTTGCAATCTATTTCTCTAGCTTAAAACCTTTTTCAAACCCAAACACTATTTTCTTTTTCATAACCAATAATAAATCATACTTCCCTGCAATTCCTTGAGAAGACGACCCGAGGTTTGAATACTTCGGTTTATAAATTTATTGGGTTTTGTTACTTGTGACAACCAAAACGTTTGTACGAAGGGATTTTCTGTTGGTTTAGAATCTATACTCACAACGTGACTATATTTTTACAAAATTATTTACTAGCAAAAATCCCAACGTCAAAATGGCGCCGTTGCCGGGGAATTGCAAACGTGTGCCTTATTATTGGTTATTGTAAATATTTTTCTTTTACTTATTTATTTGTTTTTTTTCTCTTCCCCCTTTATTTCTGATAACTACTATGAATTCTCACCCTTCTCGCTTTGAGTTTGGTTCTAATTTTGTTGCAAGGAATGGAAGCTATAATAGGACTATGCATCAAGGTCTAAGCAATCAAATATGGATGGAGCCACGAGGATCTGATCACCCCTTTAGGCAACAACAACCTCCTAGATATCATGGACAAAGACCATTCTACAATGCATACCCAACTGATAGATTTGGTGGACCCCCTTGTAGCTACCAACAAGCCCCACCCTATGCCCAGAGACCATCCTCTCAACATAGCTTCGAACCACCACGCTCACAAGCTTCTTTTCACCATTCACTACCACATGACCCTTATCCACTCCAACGCCAATCCAATTACTCCCAAGAACCACCACTCCCTTATGCACCATGTCCATATCCATCAAGCCAAGAATCACAGGTTCACTTCGAAGAATCAGTAGATCAATTTCATGCAACCCTTCATCAACTGGAGCAAGCAATAAATCAATCATCTTCCAAACGTTCAGACACTCAACAAACTCCCATGGCTTCATGTAGAGAATCTAATGAAGAACACAGCACGAAGAAGACACTAGGAGCTCCAGTAGACAGCATAGAGCACAACTTCGTACTGGAACGAGTAGAGAACGTTGTCATTGTAGAAGAAGAAGAGTTGGTTGAGGATTTAGGAGATGCTGAACCTCCGCAGGAATACAGAGTTGTGGAGAATTCCGTTGAAGACGTTACAATTAATGCTAAGGAGGATAATGCACAACCCCCAAGGTAGGTATCTTATGAGAAATTAGACGGAATAACCCAAGACTCAAGTTTTTCTGATGATGATAGTCACCACTCAAGTTCTCTTAATAATGAACTTGCATCCACAAGTGAATTCCTTGAGACAGAAGAATCTTCCCCAAGTGATTATGAAGATGATGCAGAGGTCGACTTTTCTCAACCTCCCAATTATGACTCAAGTGATGAAGAAGATATCGATGACTTTGGTCAAGACATGGTTGAATTGGAAGAAAATTGCCAAGAAGTGGAGGAATTCACAAAAGACCACAAGGGAGTAGAGCTTGCAGAACCACTGAAAATACTGATCCCAAGGCCACTACCACCCAACACAAACTTCAAGTGGGTAAAATCCTTGACCTTTATCTTCAATTTTTTACTTGAATATGGTTTGCTTGAGACAGATGGCCAGCTTAGAGCTCTTTGCGGCTTTAAAAGCAAACGGGAAATGACTCGCACTCAGAGCTGGTATGCAAGATTCACTGAGGTTTCACACTTAAATTTGAGGTGCAAGAATTGGTGTCAAGCTCAATTGGAAGGGTCTCGAAAGCTGTTTGGTCACTGCAGTGAGGATTCAGATCACTCATCACTTGGCTGGAAAAATGCATATCAAGACAAAAACGGGTGTAAAAGAAGAGTGTGGGATCTTGGAATCTATTCTACCATTCAACACTCCGGGAGCCTGCAAGCTTGTTTGAACTCACCTAAGGGCTTTACGTACCTTGTTTGGGACCCCGGAGGATGCTGGCATTCTGGTGCACAAAATTGCAATCACACTTTTGCAACCCCGCACAACTAACCAGCAAGTGCACTGGGTCGTCCAAGTAATACCTTACGTGAGTAAGGGTCGATCCCACAGAGATTGTCGGCTTGAAGCAAGCTATGGTTATCTTGTAAATCTTAGTCAGGATATCAATAATTATCAGGGTTGATTGTGAAAAGTAAAAGAACATGAAATAAGTACTTGTTTTGCAGTAATGGAGAATAGGTTGAGATTTTGGAGATGCTCCATCTTCTGAATCTCTGCTTTCCTACTGTCTTCTTCTTCAAGCACGCAAGGCTCCTTCCATGGCAAGCTGTATGTAGAGTTTCACCGTTGTCAATGGCTACCTCCCATCCTCTCAGTGAAAATTTTCAACGCACCCTGTCACGGCACGGCTATTCATCTGTCGATTCTCAATCAGGTTGGAATAAAATCCAGTGATTCTTTTGCGTCTGTCACTAACGCCCAGCCTTCAAAAGTTTGAAGCTCGTCACAGTCATTCAGTCATTGAATCCTACTCAGAATACCACAGACAAGGTTTAGACCTTCCGGATTCTCTTGAATGCCGCCATCAGTTCTAGCTTATACCACGAAGATTCCGGTTAAAGAATCCAAGAGATATCTACTCAATCTAAGGTAGAACGGAGGTGGTTGTCAGGCACACGTTCATAGTTGAGAATGATGATGAGTGTCACGGATCATCACATTCATCCGGTTTAAGAACAAGTGATATCTTAGAATAGAAACAAGCATGATTGAATGAAAAACAGTAGTAATTGCATTAATCCATCAAGACACAGCAGAGCTCCTCACCCCCAACCATGGGGTTTAGAGACTCATGCCGTAGAAGGTACACAAAGAAACGTGTAAACTGTCATGAGGTACAGATACAATGTCAAAAGATCCTATTAATAGTGAACTAGTAACCTAGGGTATACAGAAATGAGTAAATGACGTAAAAATCCACTTCTGGGTCCACTTAGTGTGTGCTTGGGCTGAGCATTGAAGCTTTCATATGTTGAGACTCTTTCTGGAGTTAAACGCCAGCTTTTATGCCAGTTTGGGCGTTTAACTCCAATTTTTATGCCAGTTCCATCGTTAAACGCTGGGAATTCTGAAGCTGATTTGCAACGCCGGTTTGGGCCATCAAATCTCGGGCAAAGTATGGACTATTATACATTGCTGGAAAGCCCAGGATGTCTACTTTCCAACGCCGTTGAGAGCGCGCCAATTGGGCTTCTGTAGCTCCAGAAAATCTACTTCGAGTGCAGGGAGGTCAGAATCCAACAGCATCTGCAGTCCTTTTTAGCCTCTGAATCAGATTTTTGCTCAGGACCCTCAATTTCAGCCAGAAAATACCTGAAATCACAGAAAATCACACAAACTCATAGTAAAGTCCAGAAAAGTGAATTTTAACTAAAAACTACTAAAAGTATGCTAAAAACTAATTAAAATATACTAAAAACATACTAAAAATAATGCCAAAAAGCGTATAAATTATCCGCTCATCACAACACAAAACTTAAATTGTTGCTTGTCCTCAAGCAACTGAAAATCAAAATAGGATAAAAAGAAGAGAATATACTATAGACTCCAAAATATCAAGGAAACTCAGCTCCAATTAGATGAGCGGGACTAGTAGCTTTTTGCTTCCGAACAGTTTTGGCATCTCACTTTATCCTTTGAAGTTCAGAATGATTGGCATCTATAGGAACTCAGAACTCAGATAGTGTTATTGATTCTCCTAGTTAAGTATAGTGATTCTTGAACATATCTATGTCATGAGTCTTGGCTGTGGCCCAAAGCACTCTGTCATCCAGTATTACCACCGGATACATACATGCCACAGACACATACTTGGGTGAACCTTTTCAGATTATGACCCAGCTTTGCTAGAGTCCCCAATTAGAGGTGTCCAGGGTTCTTAAGCACACTCTTTTTGCCTTGGATCACAACTTTATTTCTTTCTTTTTCTTCTCTCTTTTTTTTTCGTTTTTTTTTTGAATCACTGCTTTTTCTTGCTTCAAGAATTAATTTGATGATTTTTTAGATCCTCAATAACAGTTCTCTTTTTCCCTCATTCTTTCAAGAGCCAACAATTTTAACATTCTCAAAACAACAAATTCAAAAGACATATGCACTGTTCAAGCATTCATTCGGAAAACAAAAAGTATTGTCACCACATCAAACTAATTCAACTAGTTTCAAGGATAAATTCGAAATCCTGTACTTCTTGTTCTTTTGTGATTAAAGCATTTTTCATTTAAGAGAGGTGATGGATTCATAGGACATTCATAGCTTTAAGACATGAATTTTAAATTTTATTAATTATGAATTAAGAACAAGACTTAAAAATAGATATAAGGTGAGACTAAAAAAATAAAAAACAAAAATTTAAATAGGCTCCTAATGATAGAGGTTTTCACAGAGTTAGGACTCAACAACCTTGACTTTGAGAAGTGGATGCTCCCTCAAATTGAGGGGAGAATTTTTGGAGTTTCAGTTCTTGAAGTTCACGCCCCTGCTTCTCTTGTTCCTTCAGCAATTTGTAGAGCATGCAGTTCTGATTCTGCTGTTCTTCCTTAAGTTGCTCCATAGTTTCTTGCAACTTGGTGATAGATGCTTCTAGGCTGGCCCAGTAGCCAATTTCAGGAAATTCAGGGAGGAACTCCTGCGCCCTCCTTTTGATAGAGTTGTCTTGCATTTGTCCTTCCATTGACTTCTTGGTGATTGGATGTTCAATGGGTATGAATTCATCTACTCCCATCTTTACCCCAGCCTCTTTACAGAGCAAGGAGATCAAGCTTGGGTAAGCCAGTTTGGCTTCAGTGGAATTCTTATTTGCAATTGTGTAGATCTCACAAGCAATCAGATGATGAACCTCCACTTCTTTTCCAAGCATAATGCAATGAATCATCACTGCTCTCTTGATAGTGACCTCAGAACGGTTGCTAGTGGGCAATATGGAACGCCCAATGAAGTCTAGCCAACCTCTTGCAATTGGTTTGAGGTCTCCCCTCTTGAGTTGGTTTGGGACACCCTTTGAATTGGTTATCCACTTAGTTCCAGGGAGGCATATGTCCTCTAGAACTTGATCCAACCCTTTATCTGCTCTCACCATTCTCCTATTAAAGGATTCAGGATCATCTTGCAGTTGAGGCAATTTGAAGATTTCTCTTATTTTGTCCAGATGGAAGTAGATAACTTTCCCTCTGACCATGGTTCTGTAAGTATGGAAAGCAGTTCCAGTCATTCTCTGCTTATCTGTCAGCTACAGATTTGAGTAGAATTCCTGAACCATATTTCTTCCAACCTTTATCTCAGGATTGGTTAGAACTTCCCATCCTCTGTTTCGAATTTGCTCTTGGATCCCCGGATATTCATCTTCTTTCAGATCAAATTTAACTTCCGGGATCACTGACCTCAGACCCATTATTTTGTGATAATGGTCTTCATGTTCTTTGGTTAAGAACTTCTCTTGATTCCAAAGATTCTTTGGGTTATTCTCTTTCTTTCCTCTTAAATTGGTTTGTTTTCCCTTAGGAGCCATGATCTTGATGAATCTTGGCTTAGTGATCACGGAAAAGCACACCAAACTTAGAGGTTTGCTTGTCCTCAAGCAAAAGAAAGGAAAGAAGAGAGAGAGGAGAAGAGCAAATTCAAATGGTGTGGGGGAATGAGGAGGCCGAACGTGTTTTTATAAAGGGGGGGAAGGAGATTTCGAAAAAATTGGAAGGAGATTTGAGAAGATATGGAGGGAATTTGAGAGAAGGGTGAGTTTTTGAACAAGATTTTGGGATTGATTTGAAAGAGATTTGAAGAAGGATTTTGATTTTTGAAGATTTGAAGGTGAATGATCAAAGGTTGAAATGTGTTTATGTAGAAAAGTATGGGTTAAAAAAGGAAAGTTTGAAAAAAATTTGATCGGAAAGCAAAATCTCGGTCCCCCACCTTTCTGGCGTTAAACGCCCAGAATGGCATCCATTCTGGCGTTTAACGCCCATTTGCTAGCCATTGTGGGCGTTTAACGCCCAGCCAGGTGCCCTGGCTGGCGTTAAACACCAGAATCCCCTTTGTCACTGGGCGTTTTGCTAAATGCCCAGGATGCTGCACACCTGGCGTTAAACGCCCAGAATGGTGCCCATTCTGGCGTTTAACGCCCAAAATGGCACCTTTACTGGCATTAAACGCCCAGAATGGTGCCCATTCTGGCGTTTAACGCCCAAAGTACCCCTTACTGGCATTTTTTCGCCAGTAAGCTCTTTTTCTCTGCTTTTTGCACTGAATCCTTCTGTAACTCTGTGAATTCCTTCATTTTTGATACTTGTCCCTGTAGAAACAAAACATATAACCTGCTAATGACTGGGTTGCCTCCCAGCAAGCGCTTCTTTACTGTCTTTAGCTGGACCTTCACTGGGAATCACTCAAGTCTCAGTTTTGAGCATTCTTGCTCAAAATTGCTTTCAAGATAATGCTTGATCCTCTGTCCATTAACAATGAACTTTTTGTCAGACTCAGTATCCTGGAGCTCAACATATCCATATGGTGATACTCCTGTAATCACATACGGACCCCGCCACTGGGATTTAAGCTTTCCTGGGAACAATTTGAGCCTAGAGTTGAAGAGCAGAACTTTTTGTCCTGGCTCAAAGACTCTGGATGACAATTTCTTGTCATGCCACTTCTTTGCCTTTTCCTTATAAATTTTTGCATTTTCAAAGGCATTGAGTCTGAACTCCTCTAGCTCATTTAGCTGGAGCAATCTTTTTTCACCAGCTAACTGAGCGTCCATGTTTAGGAACCTGGTTGCCCAGTAGGCTTTATGTTCCAGTTCCACGGGCAGATGACAGGCCTTCCCATACACCAGTTGGTATGGAGAGGTTCCTATAGGAGTCTTGAATGCTGTTCTGTATGCCCACAGAGCATCATCCAAACTCTTTGCCCAATCCTTTCTTTGGGCTATCACAGTCCGTTCTAGGATTCTTTTTAGCTCTCTGTTAGAGACTTCAGCTTGCCCATTTGTCTGTAGATGATACGGAGTTGCCACTTTGTGGCTAATTCCATATCTGACCATAGCAGAGTATAGCTGTTTATTACAGAAATGAGTGCCCCCATCACTTATTAGTACTCTGGGAACACCAAACCTGCTGAAGATGTGTTTCTGGAGGAATTTCAGCACGGTCTTGGTATCATTAGTGGGTGTAGCAATTGCTTCTACCCACTTAGATACATAGTCCACTGCCACCAGAATGTAAGTGTTTGAGTATGATGGTGGGAATGGACCCATGAAGTCAATCCCCCATACATCAAACAATTCAATCTCTAATATCCCTTGTTGAGGCATGGCATATCCGTGAGGCAAGTTACCAGCTCTTTGGCAACTGTCACAGTTACGCACAAACTCTCGGGCATCTCTATAGAGAGTAGGCCAGTAGAAGCCACATTGGAGGACTTTAGTGGCTGTTCGCTCACTTCCAAAATGTCCTCTATACTGCGATCCATGGCAGTGCCATAGGATCCTTTGTGCTTCTTCTCTGGGTACACATCTGCGGATCATTCCGTCTGCACATCTCTTAAAGAGATATGGCTCATCCCATAGGTAGTACTTGGAATCCGAAATCAATTTCTTTCTTTGCACTCTGCTGTACTCCTGAGGTATGAACCTCACAGCTTTATAATTTGCAATATCTGCAAACCATGGAGCTTCCTGAATGGCAAAGAGTTGCTCATCTGGGAAAGTCTCAGAGATCTCAGTAGAAGGAAGGGACGTCCCAGCTACTGGTTCTATTCGGGACAGATGATCAGCTACTTGGTTCTCTGTCCCTTTTCTGTCTCTTATTTCTATATCAAACTCTTGCAGAAGCAACACCCATCTTATAAGCCTGGGTTTTGAATCCTGCTTTGTGAGTAAGTACTTAAGAGCAGCATGGTCAGTGTACACAATCACTTTGGATCCCACTAGATAGGATCTAAACTTGTCAATGGCATAGACTACTGCAAGTAACTCTTTTTTGTGGTTGTGTAATTCTTCTGTGCATCATTTAGAACACAGCTGGCATAATAAATGACGTGCAGAAGCTTGTTATGCCTCTGTCCCAACACTGCACTAATGGCATGGTCACTGGCATCACACATTAGTTCAAATGGTAATGTCCAGTCTGGTGCAGAGATGACTGGTGCTGTGACCAGCTTGGCTTACAGGGTCTCAAATGCCTGCATGCACTGTGTGTCAAACACAAATGGTGTGTCAGCAGCTAGCAGATTACTCAGAGGTTTTGCAATTTTTGAAAAATCCTTTATAAACCTTCTGTAGAATCCTGCATGCCCCAGAAAGCTTCTGATTGCCTTAACATTGGTAGGTGGTGGTAATTTTTCAATTACCTCTACCTTTGCCTTATCCACCTCTATTCCCTTGCTTGAAATTTTGTGTCCAAGGACAATTCCTTCAGTCACCATAAAGTGACATTTCTCCCAGTTTAAAACCAGGTTAGTCTCTTGGCACCTTTTCAGGACAAGTGCTAGGTGATTAAGACAAGAGCTGAATGAGTCTCCATATACTGAGAAGTCATCCATGAAGACTTCCAGGAATTTCTCCACCATATCAGAGAAGATGGATAACATGCATCTCTGAAAGGTTGCAAGAGCATTACACAGACCAAAAGGCATCCTCCTGTAGGCAAACACGCCAGAAGGGCAAGTAAATGCTGTTTTCTCTTGGTCCTGAGGATCTACTGCAATTTGGTTGTAACCTGAATAGCCATCCAAAAGGCAGTAATAATCATGACCAGCTAGTCTTTCTAACATTTGGTCTATGAATGGTAAAGGAAAATGATCCTTTCTGGTGGCTGTATTGAGCCTTCTGTAGTCAATACACATACGCCACCCTGTGACTGTTCTTGTAGGAACCAATTCATTTTTTTCATTATGAACCACTGTCATGCCTCCCTTTTTGGGGACAACTTGGACAGGGCTCACCCAGGGGCTATCAGAAATAGGATAAATAATCCCAGCCTCTAGTAATTTAGTGACCTCTTTCTACACCACCTCCTTCATGGCTGGATTTAGCCTCCTCTGTGGTTGGACCAC
Organism: Arachis hypogaea; assembly: GCF_003086295.3. Classification (NCBI taxonomy): domain Eukaryota; kingdom Viridiplantae; phylum Streptophyta; class Magnoliopsida; order Fabales; family Fabaceae; genus Arachis; species Arachis hypogaea. The sequence continues at coordinate 30,997,298 of NC_092044.1, read as the reverse complement.
TGGTTTGGCATTATCCTCCAACAGGATCTTGTGCATGCATCTAGCTGGGCTAATGCCCTTAAGATCACTTATGGACCACCCAAGAGCTGTCTTGTGTGTCCTTAGCACTTGAATCAGTGCTTCCTCTTCCTGTGGATTTAAAGCAGAGCTTATAATCACTGGAAAAGTGTCACCCTCTCCCAGAAATGCATACTTCAGGGATGGTGGTAGTGGTTTGAGTTCAGGTTTGGGAGGCTTATCCTCCTCCTGAGGAATTTTCGAAAATTCCTTTGTTTCTTCTGGTTCTTCTTGATCAGGCTGAGCATCCTTGAAGATGTCCTCAAGCTCTGATTCTAGACTTTCAGTCATATTGATCTCTTCCACCAGAAAGTCAATAATGTCAGCGCCCATGCAGTCATTTGGTGTGTCTGGATGCTGCATAGCTTTTACAGCATTCAACTTGAACTCATCCTCATTGACTCTCAGGGTTACTTCCCCTTTTTGTACATCAATGAGGGTTCGTCCAGTTGCTAGGAAAGGTCTTCCTAGAATGAGAGTTGCACTCTTGTGCTCCTCCATTTCCAGCACCACAAAGTCAGTTGGAAAGGTGAATGGCCCAACCTTGACAATCATATCCTCTATTATGCCTGATGGATATTTAATGGAGCCATCAGCAAGTTGGAGGCATATCCGGGTTGGTTTGACTTCTTCAGTCAACCCAAGCTTTCTGATAGTGGATGCAGGTATTAGATTGATACTTGCTCCAATATCACACAGGGCTGTCTTGGTGCAAGCTCCTTCTAATGTGCATGGTATCATAAAGCTTCCTGGATCTTGAAGCTTTTCTGGTAAGCTTTTTAGAATGACTGCACTGCATTTTTCAGTGAGAAATACTCTTTCAGTTTCTCTCCAATCTTTCTTATGACTTAAGATCTCTTTCATAAACTTAGCATAAGAAGGTATTTGCTCAAGTGCCTCTGCAAACGGAATCTTTATTTCAAGAGTCCTTAGATAGTCTGCAAAGCGGGCAAATTGCTTATCCTGTTCCGCTTGGCGGAGTTTCTGAGGATAAGGCATCTTGGCTTTATATTCTTCAACCTTAGTTGCTGTAGGTTTATTCCTTACAGAAGTGGTTGAAGAAGCCTTTTTAGAGGGATTACTGTCAGCACTCTCAGGTGTCTGATCCTCCCTTAGCGTCTGAACGCCAGGATTGGGTGAAGATTGGGCGTTTAACGCCAACTTCTCTCCCTTCTCTGGCATTTGAATGCCAGAATTGGGCAGGGAATGGGTGTTTAACGCCAGCTCTCCTCCCTTTTCTGGCGTTTGAACGCCAAAAGTGCTCCTCTCTGGGCTCTTACTGTCCTCAGAGGGATTTTGAACAGTGGTTTGGTTATCCTCTGTTAATTGTTCCTTGTTTGGCTTTTTGCTACTTTGAGCAGTGTTATTCAATGTCTTCCCACTCCTCAGTTGAACTGCTTGGCATTCCTCTGTTATCTGTTTAGATATCTGCTGTTTTGCCTGATTCAATTGCAGTTCTATGTTCTTGTTAGCAATTTTAGTTTCTTAGAGCATCTCTTTAAATTCTGCTAATTGTTTTGTCATCAGGTGCAATTGTTGATTAAGCTCAATCATCTGTTCTTGAGGATTAGGATCAGTGGCTACTGCCATGACTTCCTCTTTTGTAGAGAACTCATTGCTAGAGTATAAATGTTGATTTCTAGCAACAGTGTCTATAAGCTCTTGAGCCTCTTCAATTGTCTTCCTCATGTGTATAGATCCACCAGCTGAGTGGTCTAAAGACATCTGAGCTTTCTCTGTAAGCCCATAGTAGAAGATGTCTAACTGCACCCACTCTGAAAACATTTCAGAGGGGCATTTTCTTAGCATACCTCTATACCTCTCCCAGGCATTATAAAGGGATTCATTATCCTCTTGTTTAAAGCCTTGGATGTCCAGCCTTAGCTGTGTCATCCTCTTTGGAGGGTAAAAGTGATTCAGGAATTTGTCTGATAACTGTTTCCATGTCTTTATGCTTGCTGTAGGTTGGTTATTCAACCACCTCTTAGCTTGATCTTTTACAGCAAATGGAAACAGTAATAGTCTGTAGACATCCTGATTCACCTCTTTATCACGTACTGTGTCAGCAATTTGTAAGAACTGTGCCAGAAACTCAGTAGGCTCTTCCTGTGGAAGACCGAAATACTGACAATTTTGCTGCACTATGATAATAAGTTGCGGATTTAGCTCAAAGCTGCTTGCTTTGATGGGAGGTGTACAGATGCTACTCCCATATGCAGCTGTAATGGGGTTAGCATATGACCCCAGAGTCCTTCTGGACTGCTCAATTCCACTTAGGTCCATGATGGAGAAAGGGAATATGATATGAATTCACAAGCAAAGTATATATATATATTTTTTTAAGGTGATCGAAAAAAAATAAAATAAAATAATTGGAAGATAAAATAAAATTTCAAAAATTAAAAGAAAATAAGATCAAAGCAAATTGAAAATTGGATCAATTAGTTAATTAAAAAGATTTTGAAATTAGCAATTAAAAAAAGATATGATTGAAAATTATTTTGAAAAAGATTTGATTTTTGAAATGAGGAGAGAGAAAAACAACAAAATGACACCAAACTTAAAATTTTTAGAAAATCAAACACTAATTTTCGAAAATTTTAAGGGGAAAACACAAAGAGGACACCAAACTTAGAATTTTTAAGGATCAAAAAGGGACTAAGGACATGCAAATTCGAAAATTAAAAGAAAAGCAAAAGCATGCAATTGACACCAAACTTAAAATATGAAACTAGACTCAACTAAAAGACTCTAAACCAACAAAAATAAAACAGTCCTAATCTAAGCAACAAGATAAGCCGTCAGTTGTCCAAACTCGAACAATCCCCGGCAACGGCGCCAAAAACTTGGTGCACGAAATTGCAATCACACTTTTGCAACCCCGCACAACTAACCAGCAAGTGCACTGGGTCGTCCAAGTAATACCTTACGTGAGTAAGGGTCGATCCCACGGAGATTGTCGGCTTGAAGCAAGCTATGGTTATCTTGTAAATCTTAGTCAGGATATCAATAATTATCAGGGTTGATTGTGAAAAGTAAAAGAACATGAAATAAGTACTTGTTTTGCAGTAATGGAGAACAGGTTGAGATTTTGGAGATGCTCCATCTTCTGAATCTCTGCTTTCCTACTGTCTTCTTCTTCAAGCATGCAAGGCTCCTTCCATGGCAAGCTGTATGTAGGGTTTCACCGTTGTCAATGGCTACCTCCCATCCTCTCAGTGAAAATGTTCAACGCACCCTGTCACGGCACGGCTATTCATCTGTCGGTTCTCAATCAGGTTGGAATAGAATCCAGTGATTCTTTTGCGTCTGTCACTAACGCCCAGCCTTCAGGAGTTTGAAGCTCGTCACAGTCATTCAGTCATTGAATCCTACTCAGAATACCACAGACAAGGTTTAGACCTTCCGGATTCTCTTGAATGCCGCCATCAGTTCTAGCTTATACCACGAAGATTCCGGTTAAAGAATCCAAGAGATATCTACTCAATCTAAGGTAGAACGGAGGTGGTTGTCAGGCACACGTTCATAGTTGAGAATGATGATGAGTGTCACGGATCATCACATTCATCCGGTTTAAGAACAAGTGATATCTTAGAATGGAAGCAAGCATGATTGAATGAAAAACAGTAGTAATTGCATTAATCCATCAAGACACAGCAGAGCTCCTCACCCCCAACCATGGGGTTTAGAGACTCATGCCGTAGAAGGTACACAAAGAAACGTGTAAAGTGTCATGAGGTACAGATACAATATCAAAAGATCCTATTAATAGTGAACTGGTAACCTAGGGTATACAGAAATGAGTAAATGACGTAAAAATCCACTTCTGGGTCCACTTAGTGTGTGCTTGGGCTGAGCATTGAAGCTTTCATATGTTGAGACTCTTTCTGGAGTTAAACGCCAACTTTTATGCCAGTTTGGGCGGTTAACTCCAATTTTTATGCCAGTTCCAGCGTTAAACGCTGGGAATTCTGAAGCTGATTTGAAACGCCGGTTTGGGCCATCAAATCTCGGGCAAAGTATGGACTATTATACATTGCTGGAAAGCCCAGGATGTCTACTTTCCAACGCCGTTGAGAGCGCGCCAATTGGGCTTCTGTAGCTCCAGAAAATCTACTTCGAGTGCAGGGAGGTCAGAATCCAACAGCATCTGCAGTCCTTTTTAGCCTCTGAATCAGATTTTTGCTCAGGACCCTCAATTTCAGCCAGAAAATACCTGAAATCACAGAAAAACACACAAACTCATAGTAAAGTCCAGAAAAGTGAATTTTAACTAAAAACTACTAAAAGTATGCTAAAAATTAATTAAAAACATACTAAAAACAATGCCAAAAAGCGTATAAATTATCCGCTCATCACATTCCAAACGCTGGTGGAGATTTCTGGACGAATTCAAGCACAAGCCACCATAGCAGGAAGCTCATCAAATGTCCAACTTAAGGACGTTAACTAAAAGTGCTAGGTGGGAGACAACCCACCATGGATGTGTAACTCTCAAGGCAGGGGAAAGGGCAAAGTCACCACTGGCAAACGGAAAAGAGGTGAATCCCCTGGTTCCATCCTTGGCATCTTACATGATGATTCCTGGCAGGAGAAGAACTTTACCCCGCAGGAAAAGGCTGATCAGTTGGTACCTTCAGCTGACCCGGTAAAATTTGCAAACAAATATTGTGAGCTGAAATACCCAACCTTTGCCACCACCAAGAACCTATACCTGGAAAGGACCCTCAAAATTCCAAAAGAACTCCAGTAGTACACCTCAGATCAGATCAAACAAAGAGGCTTGTTCTTCCTGGAGAGGAACCTAACTAAGGTCAACTCATCCTGGGTTAGAGAATTCTACAGTAACTACTTTCTATCTTCCCTGGATGCAGTACAGCTCAGAGGCAAACAAATTCTGGTTATTAAGGAAGTAATTGAAGAAATCCTCCATCTTCCACCTAAATCAGATCAGCCAGATGGTTACCAGAAAGCTGAGGAAGATATGAGATTTATGTGGTTTGATTGGGATGCAGTCAAGAAGGACATCAATCTTGATCCTACTGTTCCTTGGGTCATGGGAACAAGCACATTGGTACCAAAGGGAATCAGGCTTATATATCTGAATGATGAGGCTCAACTATGGCAACAGATTCTGAGCAACTATGTGATACCGAGCACTCATGAGACGGAGGTGCCAGCTGCTATGATTACCCTCATCTGGTGTGTGATGACGGGTAAGGACCTTTATCTACCTCGCTTCATTCGGCATTACATGGCCAGGGTCCATGTTAGAGGCACCCTCTCATTTCCTTACCTGATTACTCAGTTGAGTCGCCGAGCTGAGGTACCTTGGGAGGCTGTTGATGAAAAGCCCCCCGCTGCAGAGTGCCGAAAGATCATCCCTCATAGTCGGAAGTTCCTGGCTTTCGGCTACCGCCCTCCATTTCTCACTGATACTACTGAGGCAGCCACCTCTTTAGCTACCCCTTCTGCTTTCACTGGCCCAGCACCACCCACTGCACCCCCACATGCTCCTGAGCCCGTCTACCGTCTAGTGCACCGACTCTTTGACCGCCTAGATCAGATGGAGCGCCATCACCAGCAGCAGTTTGAGAGATCTGACCATCGCACCAGGCAAATTTTTGAGAGGCCTGAGCGTCGCCACAAGTGATGCTATGAGCACCTCAAGCTGATGATCCGCTCTGGTGGTGACATTCCCTTCGAGCCTGACACGCCCTCCGACACATCTAAGGAGGAGGTGAGCGATCACAAGAAGGAGGCACCTACCCAGGCTGAGCAGGGAGGTCCCGGCCACACTGCACCACATCATGAGGAGCACCACCAGCTACAGACCGTAGATTCGGAGGTTCCTCTACGGATAGAGCCCCTGCTTCAGCAGACCACTCCTCCGATCCTCACAGCGACTGCAGACCCTCAGCCTACCATCGAGACACCGGCTGCCCATCCTTCCAGGGATGGCACTTCGTCACACCCTGCTTGACTAAGCATCAAGGACGATGCTATTATTTAAGTGTGGGGAGGTCGCCATCTCTGGCATCTATTTATTTTGGTGAACCACTACAAACTCTTATCTTATTTTAGCTATTTTCTGTATTTTTGCACATTTTTATTTCTTTTGCTTTTGACTGTATTTTTGTATTACGCACTTTGGGCTGTATAATATCTTGGATATTTTAGCTCGATTTGCACCTTAGTTTACTAGTTATATATTAAGTGGATTAATTAGTATAGTTTACCCTGTTTTAGCATATGGTAGTTGATTTGATTTGAAAACAAAAAAGGAAGTAAGCTAGAGACTTTAACAGAATCAATCCACACCCCTTGTATATATAGCATTACATGTTAGTTAGTTAACAATATTTCATCAAGGAAGAACACTAAAACTTTAAAACCATCCAATATATTTTACATTGAGTTGAATGGAAACTCTTGAATTTCTACTTGCATGACATACATAACTGACATATGATTTATGAGCTTGAAAACACACAGCCTGTGAGTTTTGAGCTTAATTGTATGGTTACATTCAGACCATAATTTTTATTCCTGTGTGCTTCGCCCTTCTTTTTTATTCTGGTGTTCTTTACTTTGTTTTAATCTATATGTCCAATATAGAATATAGATACATACCAAGATAGGATTGAGGCCATGTTTGATTATTAACTCACTTATCCCAAATAAAGCCTACCTTTTATGCCATCCTTGTTAGTCCCCTTGAGCTTTTTTAATCCCATTCTGTTTTATAACCACATTACTAGCCTTAAGCAGAAAAATAAAATAAAAATCCCAAGTTGAATCCTTGGTTAGCTTAAGATAAAAATTGTGTATAATTTAAGTGTAGGGAATTTTATGGGAACATGGGATGATAGAAAAAGTAGGAAATTAAATTGAACAAGTTATGTAAAAATTTGGGAAGCATGCTCATGTGAAATCAAAATAATTAAATTACCATGTGCATTAAAAAAAATTTTAATTTCAATAAAGGGATACAAAAAAAATTTCCCCAAACACAAAATAAAAAGAATCAATGCACATGGGACAAAGTTAAATTCAATGCATGAGTTTGCAATACAAAAGTGGAAAAATTTGGGCAAATAGGTTAAGAAACTTTTGATTTGTATAAAGTATGTATATGTTAGGTTAGATCTTAGACTAATCAAGGATTCACTTATTAGCTTACTTAGCCTTATACATACACCCTTACCTCTACCTTGGCCCCATTACAACCTTAAAAAGACCTCATGATCTTTGTATGTCTGTATTCTATAATTGTTGATTGGTTAGATGAAGAACAAAGTTATAGAAAGCAAGGATAAAAAGAAGATTAAAGTGATTAACCCAATAAACACTGAGTGACTAGAGAGTAAACACAAAATGCAGTGAGGGTTCAATAGCTCATCACCATATATCTCTACCTCTATTGTTAATTGTCTTGCAAGTTTGAAAAATATTTTATTTACCCATCTCAATTGTAAAAGTGCTTTAACATTATCTAAGGTTGGCTATGCGTATATGATTCCTTGAGAATGTGAATTAATTTAACTACATGTAAAGCTTTATATATAGGTGAATAATAACTAGATTTGCATGACTCATTTAGGTAGTTGCATCTAGGATAGATTGCATTGCATGAGATTCCACCACTTTACCTTATTCTTTATCTTGGATTTAGCATGAGGACATGCTATTGTTTAAGTGTGGAGAGGTTGATAAACACATATTTTATGATGTATATTGAGCTCAATTTAAGTGATTTATCCAACCCTTCACCTACTTATTCATGTAAATTGTATGGTTTCACTTTCCCTTCCTTATTATGTGATATATGAGAAAATATGTTCCTTATGCTTTAAAATAATTAAATTTGATTATCCTTTATTACCATTCGATGCTGTGATTTGCGTGTTGAGTACTTTCAGGTTTTATAGGGCAGGAATGATTTAAAGGATGGAAAGGAAACATACAAAAATGGAAGAAAAGCACAAATTGGAGTTTTGGAGCAACTGGCAGTGACGCGTCCGCATGGACGACGCGAACGCGTGGTTCGCACAAAAGAGAATCGACGCGAGCGCATGGATGAGGCGAACGCGTGACTTGCAAAATACAACTAACGCGGGCGCATGACTGACGCGACCGCGTGGAAGAGCAACACTCCAGATGACGCGACCACGTGACCCACGCAGACGCGTGACGTGCGCGATCTGCAGAATTTGCAAATCTCGTTTCCAGCGATTTTTGGGCCCTTTTGGCCCAGATCCAAATCCAAGAGGCACAGATTAGAAGTTATGAAATGAGGGAATGCATTCATGGGGAGTATGACAATCAGATAGAAGGTAATTTTCACTTTTCATAATTTAGATGTAGTTTTTAGAGAGAGAGGCTCTCTCCTCTCTCTTAGGATTTAGGATTAGGATTTCTATTAGGATTAGGATTTATCTCATCTTCATATTAGGTTCAATATTCCTTTTACTTTGTATTTCTCTTTTACTTTCAGAAACTTTGATGCTTGTATTACTTATGTTGCCTATTTGGCTTATGCACCATTATTGTTAGGATTTTCTTAAATAATATAATTTGAGGTATTTTCAGATCTATGATTTTTATCAAGCTTTTTATATTCTTGGCTTTAATTGATTAATTGGTAACTCTTGAGTTGTCAAACTCATTGTTGACTGAAAATTGGAATTCTTCAAGAATTAACTCGAGTTCCAATAACTCTAGCCTTTTTCCAAGGAAAGACTAGGACCTGAGGAACCAAACTTATTCCATCCACTTGACTTACCTTCATAGTTAGAGGTTAACTTAGTGGGAGAAAAATCTAATTCTCATCACAATTGATAAGGATAACTGGGATAGGACTTCCAGTTTTTATACCTTGCCAAGAGTTTTATTAGTTATTAATTTATTAATTCTTGCAATCTATTTCTCCTGCTCAAAACCTTTTTCAAACCCAAACACTATTTTTTCCATAACCAATAATAAATCATACTTCCCTGCAATTTCTTGAGAAGACGACCCGAGGTTTGAATACTTCGGTTTATAAATTTATTGGATTTTGTTACTTGTGACAACCAAAACGTTTGTACAAAGGGATTTTCTGTTGGTTTAGAATCTATACTCACAACGCGACTATATTTTTACAAAATTCTTTACTAGCAAAAATCCCAACGTCACTCATCCGGAACTTTCACAATGCCCGGCCACACTTACGACATAGGGTCTCGAGTCTCCACCTGGAGCACATGGTGGCTAGCCACTGTTTCTTCCAGGGAAACTCGTGCCTCGGATAGTGGAAGAGAAAATTCACAATTATCAATATCTCAGCATATATGTAGTCATTCTCAGCCATGAATCAACATTCATCTCAGCCATTCGGCTTAAATTCATAATTCATAGTCAGTCATACGGCTTATAACATATTTCGCAATCAGCCATGATTCATTATCATACACAGCTATTTCGGCTCATAACTAAATAGCACTTCCACCATTCAACATCATCAAATTCATAAAATCAGCATTTAAGCCATAAATCACTTTTTCTCAATTCATTTCACTTTGAAATCAAATTTCAACTCTTTTCAGCCTTGGCTTTAAAGTTCCCATTTCTCAATTCATCTCAGGCTCATAAGCCCCTTTTTCTCAAGGTAAGTTCCCTTTTTAAAACAAAGCCACTCTCGGCATCATCTTTCCAAAACTTCTAAAACCATGGAAATTAAAGATTTATTTTGAAATATTCAGAATCATCCATCCAACAACGGGATTTTATATCAAAAGTTCCTCGACAAAGTCTCAAGTCTTTAGGGGAGAATAACATAACTCATTTCGTCAAATTCACTTAAAATCATTAAAACTTTGGCTTCCTGACTTGAGTAATAAAATAGGATCTAAGCCAAAACTGAGTCATGTCATTAATTACTCCTTTCAAAGCCGTTTCCTTTACTTAAGCAAAACCAGCTTCAACCCCATGATAAATTCTTAAGCGTTTCAAACTGCCCAAAATTTTTTTAGTCTTGTGAAAATTCAGAATCCATAGAGTACTTAAAACTTTTCCCAAAACATTTTAAAAGAAACTTGTCAATAGACGTTCAAGTTCTTTCAAAGTCACTGAAACTCTTCTAATTGAAACCGTGAAGTCAAATTTCAAGACATAACCCTTTTCACATTTAAAACTATTTTAAAACATAAGTTTCATTTAAATAACTTTCTCCCATAAGAGATACAATGCTTTTCTTAAGAAACAAGACTAAATCACAATTTTCTCTTTAATAATTCATTTCAAAAACATGAATCACCTCTTTCTTGATAATTCAAATAAATAGTAGGAGTCTTTAATTCATAATTTTTCCAGATAACATTTCAATAAAGTCCCGAATTCTACCAGAATTTCGATAGCACCTCCCCTAAAACTTGGACTTTGCCACCCAGTTTGGGTCCCAACAAAACCGTTCCACAATCCTTTTCAATGGTCCAAATCCAAAATCAGTTCAAGAGCAAGTTAAATCCAATAGTCACCTCATTTTCATATTTCAAGAAAACCGTTCCAAAATCAAATCAGTATCAGCTGATTAGACTCATTTCCAAAGCTTTAAAGAAACGGTTCAGCAACAATTCATTTATCAAAACCAAATCATTTAAAGCAAACTAGACTAAATTCAAAAGTATATTCTATTTTTCACATTATCAAGAAAATCAACTCAACTCAAATCAATCCTCAATGGATTAAACTCGATCTCAAATCTTTAAAAGAATCAACTTCAAAAACATTATGTTTCACAAAGTCGCACAACAATCCAGTCAAACAAACACCCATAATCATTCAAGACAACCAAACAATACGTAAGACTGATACAATCACCAAATACACATCGTCTCACGTCAGTATCCATATGTAATAATTCTAAAATATAAAATATAGTTTTCGGAAAGCGCCCCTACCTCAAAACTCAAAATCATAACCCAACCGTGTCACAGGAACCTTCTATCTCAATCCCAAATCACCGACAACCGCAACCTCAGCTCCAAGCCACATTCGCAGTAACCATAACAACTCTAATCGCGACATATAACAACTGAAACTCAATCTTATAGCAATTAACGGCACAAACCTCAGTGTGAGGTAACAGAACAGTAACCAAAGGGCTTTCAAATCGAAGATGCTTACCAAAATGAAGAAAGAACAGTTGAACCGAAACAGCGGTGGTCTCCGAGCCGATTTGGCGGCAGCCACCTCAAGCTGCAGCGGCGAGGAATTCCAATCATGACAACTGAAACCAATATGCAGTGACTATAGTATTCTCGAAATTCAAAAGGACAGAGGCTAATGACAAGACCCTTACCGACAAAATTTTCCGACAACCAGGCACGACGGTGCGACTCAACACAGAACCAGACAGAGCGGTGGCAGCCTCCAGCAACTCCGGTGAGCTTCCTCACGACGGTGATGGCCGGAGCTTTGGCGGTGCTAATGGCGACTAGACGACGGCAGGAACGGCGGCATTAGCTTTCGCGCAGCACGGCGGTGGAGGGCATCAGCGGTGGTGAAAGGGCAGCGGAGGACCCGCGATGGCTGAGGCACGGTCGCAGAACAGGAACCCCCTTCCGTCGATCTCTCTCTCTCTCTCTCTCTCTCTCTCTCTTATTCGAGCTCCTTTCTCCAACCCTCCATGGATGACGATGACTTGGGCTCTATGGTGAGGATGACTGCGGCGCAACCATAACAGCGGCGGCGACGAGCTGGTCGGCGATGAGAACAGCGAAAGTCCTGCGTTCGGCCTCTGATCCGCTCTCTCTCTCTCTCTCTCTCCTTCGCGCGCCTCTCCTCCCCGAGCAGTCTCCTCGGTGCTGGTGCAATGGCGATGCGATGCGACGGCGGTGGTGAAGCCCGACACACTGGCGCGATCTCCCCCCTCCTCTTCTCTTCTTCTTCTTCAACCAACAGTGCTTCATGGGTGTGTTCGTGTTGTGTTTCTGATTTCCCCCTTGTCTCCTTCTTTCTTTCATTCATGGTAAAGGGAAACTCTGAGTGCGTTGCTGCTACTGGGTCCTTGGGGGAAGGGTTTCGGTGGCGGCTGCTAGGGTTAGAGAGGTTAGGGTGTTGAGTAAAATTAGGGTTATGGATAATTTGGTAATTTCAAATAAAATTGGGAATAATATAGTAGTTGAAACCCAAATTAAATCCAACACTAATTATATATAGAAAAATACTATTTGCTTCTCAATTTTACAAATTATTTTCAATAGAATGTTCAAATCCAAAAATTAGAAATAATATACTTAATTTCTTCATTTTCCAAAATAGCAGTATTAATATTTAAAATATTAATTATTTAATCCAATTCATATAAAGTTCTTATTATTTCTTAATTATCAACTTTATAATTTAAATATAGAAAATAATCCAATAATTATAAAATTGGATAATAATCATAACGTATTTCAAATGCAATAAATTAAAACTTGCCTTAATTATCTTTAATAAAAAAAATTTCTAAAGTTAAGACTCAAATAATTATATGATTTAAAACTTTATCATAATAAGACTCTTCAAAAGTTTTGAGTCTTACAATATTCATATATACATGGATGCTACCCGTATATTGCAGGTGTTTTAAACTTGTATTATTCTAAAAATTGGATCGTTCTAGTTGATTCAGTGGGAAAAAAAAGTAAAATGATCATTTTTACCATTCAATTAAGAGAAATAATTGCTAATTTCATATAAAATTTATTTTAAAAACTCGTTAGTCAAAACTCAAAAAGTTCTTGGATTTTTCTTTTTAACAAAACAGACTTATACCCTAAAACAATGTAATCTTTATAATAATATAAATAGGAAGCTTGTGACGTGGCGTTCATATATTGAGTTTGGAAATTTATTTGTTTAGGTGTCGTCACTAGAAATTTTAGAATTATATTTATAAATTATGAATTATTATTTGCTTAGGTTGTTACTTTTTAATTTCGAATTAGGTTATTTTACTTAAGTTGTTATTTTTTAAATTTTAAGTTGTTTTGTTTGGGTAGTTATTTTTTAAATTTTAAGTTATTTATTTAAGTTGTTATTTTTTAAATTTTAAATTATTTACTTAGATTGTTACTTTTTAATTTTAAGTTATTTGCCTATTAATCTTTTGAATTTTAAAATTTTATTTATAAATTATAAATTATTATTTTCTTAAGTTGCTACTTTTTAAATTTAAGTTGTTTTACTTATGTGGTTATTTTTTAAATTTTAAGTTATTTTGCTTAGGTAGTTATTTGTAAATTTTAAGTTAATTACTGTTTTAAATTATAAATTATTATTATTTGCTTAAGTTGTACTTTTTAATTTTAAGTTATTTGTTCATAAAGTATCGCTCAATATGGATTTAGTTTTGTGAGTTTTGACACTCTCAATGCCTCTGGATTCGATTTCATATATTTGGTTGGTAAATTTATTGTTTTACAAAAAATTAAATTCAATTATGAAATTATTTATTTTATCGATTTTTTCTTAGCATAGTTATTAACAACAAACCCTTTTTATCTTAATCTATTTTAGATATGATTAAATATCGATCTTGCTCAAATTGAAAGTGAGAAGACTCTTAAAAAGTATCATAAGTCTATCAAATATAATGTTATTGAATTGGAAGTCGATGATGGGTAATCAATTTTTTTGGATTCTTTAGCTATATATTTAAACTTTTTATTTTCTATAAACATAATTTTTTGCGAATCAATTCAATTCCTTCAAGAAAATTGTGACTCGAGTTCCTAAAAATATAATTTGTTTATAAGTAGTTCATTTTGAATTAGTTCGAATAACGTGTGAATAAAATACGTGTAAGTTAAATGCGTACAAATTAGTTTGTATGGAACATTTTTTAAGAAAAAAATATTTTAATATTGTAATATTAACTTTTAACTAAATTTTTAAATTTTAGTTTATAATAAATTACAATATTTTATAATCATAAATTTTTCTATACTTAATCTTAGTAAAGTTATCTATGTTTTTTTTTGTTCATAGATTATTTTTATTTGTTTATTTTATTTATTCATATATTTTTTATATTTAAAAACTCACCGAATCAAGAAATTTATTTTCTATATTCAAATCAAATTAAATTTATTTTTTTACGTCATTAGGTTGTTTTGTTTAGGTAGTTATTTTTTAAATTTTAAGTTATTTATTTAAGTTGTTTTACTAAGGTTGTTATTTTTAAAATTTTGAGTTTTTTTTTTTCTCACGTGTTGCTCATACATTGAATTTGAAAATTATTTTCTTAGGTTTCATCATTAGAAATTTTTAAAATTTTATTTATAAATTATAAGTTATTTTCTTAGGTGATTATTTTTTAAATTTTAAGTTATTTGCTTAAGTTGTTTTGCTTAGGTTGTCATTTTTTAAATTTTAAATTATTTACTTAGGTTGTTAATTATTAAATACACTTTCTTAAGTTGTTAGATATTTAGTTTTTAATATTGTTGAACTAATTTAAAAAATTATTTATAAATTATTTACTTAAAAACTTACTTTTAAATGTTTAAATTATAGTTACATTTTACTTTAATTATAATAATATTACTCTTTTATTTAAAGAAAAAGCTAATAAATTATTATTTTCGAAAAAATTAAGTTCACTTAATAATTAACTAATAGCAATAAATAAGTTCACGTCATTATTGTAGTTACCTTATATTTCTTTTACTCTTTTTGATTTTCGAAAAAACTATAGCGTTAAATTAGTTAGTTATTAGAGTTTATAATTTAAAGTTATTTATTTTATCTTAAATTTAAGTCAATTCAAATCAAACTCAATTACGTTTTAGAAAATTCAGTTATAAATCAACTATAAAAGTATGAGTTAGAATTACATAATACAATATTTCTATTGTTTAGTACAATCAATTGCTTTCAGTTAATATCCTTAACTGAAAAAAATTTAAAAAATAGATAATTTCAATTTGTTGTGCATAAATTATTTTTATTTATTCATCTTATTTATTTAATTCTTTTATATTTAAAAATTCACTGAATAAGAGGTTTGTTTATTTTTTATATTCAAGTCAAACTTAAATTTATTTTTTAAATTTAAATTATACTTAAATTAAATATTGATAAGTTAATGAAATTTAAATATAAAATATCTTTTGCAACCATAACAAATTGTAATTCTAATATTTATTTTCTCTAAAAAAATAATTAATTAATTAATGTTTTAAAATTTTAAAATTAAAATAAAATAAAATAAAATTTGATATCAACTCATCATTGTAAAATAATTAAGTAACTGACATTTCAAAAGATTGTTAATTATTTACATGGAGCTAATTTTTTAATTTTATTTTATATAATAAAATTTAAATTTTAAATTCTACCTATATTTTTGTAAAATTTAAAGAAATCTACATATGTTTTTATAAAAATTTTCAAGTATTCAAGTTGTGGTTATCTCTTTCAAAAGGTTTTTTTGTTTGTTTTTTTAAAGTTGAAGTATAATTTTATTTAAAAAATATTATTGAGTTAAAATAAAATGTAAGAATGATGTCTTTTATTTAACGTAGTATTTTGTACAGAATTTATTACTTGAATTCTCTAACGAGATTACGGACAATGGTAGATCTAAAGTGTTGAAAAATGTTATTACACCAACCAAGTGACTATTCTCGGAGTCCAATGATTCGGGGGAGGAAGGAGATACTTCAACTTGTCAGATGATCAAGATTGAGAATAAAAATTGAGAATTTGAATGGGCATATTTTAAAATTCCCTTTTTAAGTCTATCTAATAGAATAATACCAAATATATATTTATTTTGGTGAAAATATTATTTGTTCTTAAGTTGTTATTTTTTTTTTTGAATTTTTATGTTTGAAATTTAGAATTTTCTTTTAATATAAGTTAATGTTATTTGGTTATTGCTTGTGATTTTTTTTCAATTCATACCGTTGATATTTTGTTAATTTCTAATTTAGTATTTGATATCATAAAATTTTATATTTTTAATATGAAATATTGTTGATATAATTAAGTTAGTTATTGATTTTTAATGTGTAATTATTTAAAAAAACCCTAATTCTAATTTCTAATTGCTAATTAAAACACTTTGTTTAAACTTTTTAATTTAAAATATAATTTTTTTTTAATTCTTAAGTAAGCAAATGTCTCTAAAAATATCTTTTTAATTTACATACTTTATAAGCAAATTTGCTAACTACAAAATATTAGATTAAAAAAAACTAATATATATTTTTCTATACTTAATTTTTTTTCTATCGTTTCTAAAAAATTGAACTAATTTAGTAGTTTGAAAAAAATGGAGAATTTTTTGCTGATGTGACGTTAATACATTAAGCTTGGAAATTGTTTGCTTAGGTGTCGTTATTAGAAATTTTTTAAAACTTTATTTATAAATTATAAGTTATTTGCTTAGGTGTTTATCTTTTAAAATTTAAGTTATTTGCTTAAGTGGTTATTTTTTAAAATTTAAGTTATTTGCTTAGGTTATTAATTTTTAAATTTTTAAATACATTTTCTTAAGTTGTTAGTTTTAGATATTTACATAATTTATAAGATTATTAATTTTTAAATTATAATTAATTTTTTATTTTTATTGACAAATAGTAAGATAGATACAATTTATAATGAAACTAAAACAATTATCTCTAATTTCTATTTTCTAATTAGATTAAAAGAGTTTTATATTTTAAAACAATATTGAATTTCAATTTTTCTCATACCATTATTTTGAAAGGGGCATAAAATAAAAATATTAATTAATTAATTAATTTAATAATAAGATTAGGAGTGATATATACAAGGGGTTGGGATTCAAGATATAGTTGTTAGGGATGAAATTCGTGCTTCCAAAACAGATAAATGTGTCATTCTAAGTTCTAGCTACCCGCGTCTTTCACAGATAGCATGAGATACATGTTTAATAATTATCAAGATACTTTAGCAATTTGTAAGAAATATATGAATATTCAGATCTCTTCATCACAATGACATGTAACTCGAGTTGGCAAGAGATCGGTAGAATTAATAATCCAAAGAATTTAAAGGTTAAAGACTAACCAGATATATTATGTAGAGTGTTCAAAATTAAGCTTGACATGATAACCTCGGATCTTAAGCAAGAAATTCCATTCGAAATGTTAGAGGCAGGTATTGCTCAACATTTAACCTTATTTTTAGAAATTTTTTTTTGTTAAATTATTTGCACAGTTATATATTTATCAAAGCATATATATATAATAGATAGTTTATTTATAACATATTATTTTTTTATCTTTTTATTATAATTATGTACATGGTAAAATTCTAAAAGAGAGGTGCACCATATATTCATATTTTTTTGTGGAGTGGAGAACACAAGATAATAATAATAACTTAAATTGACCGGTTAATATTGTTAGGATTGTCCGATCCTGTTCCATACCCAAAATTATTTAGAACTGTGTCAAAATATATGATTTATGGACCATTTGCTCAAAATCTCCCTGCATGAGAGATGGATACTACACCAAATATTATCCTAAAATATTTAATAACACCACAGTTATTAATGATAGTGGATACCCATCATATAGAAGATAAGACACAAGAGTAGTTACTGAAAGGAAGGGATTCCATATGGATAATAGGAATGTAATTTCTTACAATGCGTATCTGCTAATGTCTTATCAAGCGCATGTTAACGTAGAATACTACAACAAGTCAAATACTATCAAATATTTGTTCAAGTACATGAATAAATGTTCAGACAAGGTGGCAGTTGAGGTTTCAAAGGAAGCTTTCAGTCAGGAACGGAGGTAGATGAAATATTAGAGGGGGCTGATGAGCAGATAATTTATACGCTTTTTGGCATTGTTTTTACATAGTTTTTAGCATGTTTTAGTTACTTTTTATTATATTTTTATTAGTTTTTATGCAAAAATCATATTTCTAGACTTTACTATGAATTTGTGTATTTTTCTATAATTTTAAGTATTTTCTAGCTGAATTTGAGGGACCTGAGCAAAAGTCTTATTCAGAGGCTGAAAAGGACTGCAGATGCTGTTGGATTCTGACCCTCCTGCACTCGAAGTGGATTTTCTGGAGTTATAGAAACACAATTGATGCTCTCTAAATTGTGTTGGAAAGTAGACATCTTGGGCTTTCCAGCAATATATAATAGTCCATACTTTTACCGAGATTTGATGGCCCAAACTGGCGTCCAAACGCCCACCAGAGACCCTTTTTTCTGGCGTAAAACGTCAGAACTGGCACCAGAACTAGAGTTAAACGTCCAAACTGGCATCCAAGATGGTGTTTAACTCTAGAAAAGGCCTATGCACGTGTAAAGTTCAATGCTCAACCCAAGCACACACCAAGTGGGCCCCAGAAGTGGATTTCGGCACTATCTGCACTTAGTTGCTTATTTTCTGTAATCCCTAGCAACTAGTTTAGTATAAATAGCACTTTTTACTATTGTTTAATAACTTCATATACTTTGGGAGCTTATGCAATTGTTTACCTGGGGAGGCTGGCCATTCGGTCATGCCTAGACCTTTTTCTCTTATGTATTTTCTATGGTGGAGTTTCTACACCTCATAGATTAAGGTGCGGAGCTCTGCTGTTCTTCATGAATTAATGCAAGTACTATTGTTTCTCTTTAAATTCACGCTTACTTTTTCTCCAAGATATACTCTCGTACTTAATTCAATTAAGTCAGAATGAAGGGGTGACCCGTGACAATCACCCACTATCTTCGTTACTCGCTTAGCCAAGATCCGCGTACCTAACAACCACAAGCGGTCTACATGATGTTCAACGTAGTCATTGGACGACAGTCGGAGTATAATCTCTTGGGTCTCTGATCCACGGACCGAGTCCATGAGGTTAGAACCTTCGTGGTATAGGCTAGAACCAATTGGTAGCATTCCTGAGATCCGAAAAGTCTAAACCTTGTTTGTGGTATTCCGAGTAGGATCTGGGATGGGATGATTGTGACGAGCTTCAAACTCACGAATGTTGGGCGCAGTGACAGTGTGCAAAAGGATAGAGAGATCTTATTCCGACACAAGTGGGAACCGACAGCTGATTAGCCGTGCGGTAGCTGTGCCTGGTATTTTTCATCCGAGACGAGAAATCCGACAGTTGATTAGTCATACAGAAACCGTAGCCTGGACCATTTTCACTGAGAGGATCATACAGCTTGCCATGGAAGGGAGCACGCATGATTAGATGAAGACAATAGGAAAGCAGAGGTTCAGAAGCAACAAAGCATCTCCAAACGCTTATCTGAAATTCCCACCAATGAATGACATAAGTATTTTTATTTTATTTTATGTTTTATTTATCTTTTAATTATTAAAACCTCATAACCATTTGAATCCGCCTGACTAAGATTTACAAGATGACCATAGCTTGCTTCAAGCCGACAATCTCCGTGGGATCGACCCTTTCTCACGTAAGGTTTATTACTTGGACGACCCAGTGCACTTGCTGGTTAGTTGTGCGGAGTTGCAAAAGTGTGATTGCAATTTCGTGCACCAAGTTTTTGGTGCCGTTGCCGGGGATTGTTCGAGTTTGGACAACTGACAGTTCATCTTGTTGCTTAGATTAGGTAACCTTCTTTCTTGTTTCAACCTTTATTTTCTTTTCAAAAAGTTTTCGAAAAAATGTTCTTCAGAATTTTTAAGAATGAATTCTAGAGCTTCATGAGATATATTGAAGCCTGGCTGGCTGTTAAGCCATGTCCAATCTTTTGGACTGAGGTTTCCACATATCTGTATTTGTTATGCTAAAGTTTGGCTGGCCATTTGGCCATGTCTAATTCTTTTGGACCGAAACTTTAGACTAACATTGTATGAATCTTGGAATTCTTATTAAAAATTTTGAATTTCTTTATTTTTTTTTCCAAAATAATTTCAAAAAAAAATTAATAAAATCATAAAACCAAAAAAATTTTGTGTTTCTTGTTTGAGTCTAGTGTCAAATTTTAAGTTTGGTGTCAATTACATGTTTTAATTTTTCTTAAATTTTCGAAAACTCATGCATGGTATTCTTCATGATCTTCAAGTTGTTCTTGATGATTATCTTTGTTTGATCTTTACATTTTTCTTATTTTGTGTCTTTTCTTATTTTTCTTGTGCATTTTCGAATTCATAGTATCTAAACATTCAAAATTTCTAAGTTTGGTGTCTTACATGTCTTTCTTTTCTTAAAATTTTTAAAAATATGTTCTTGATGTTCATCATGATCCTCAAAGTGTTCTTGGTGTTCATCTTGACATTCAAAGTGTTCTTGCGTGCATTATTCATTTTGATCTTAAATTTTTATATTTTGTCTCATTTTGTTGTTTTTCTCTCTCCTCATTCAAAAGTCAAAAGTAAAAAAAATATATTTTCCTTTTTCTTCTCATAATTTTCGAAATTTTGAGTTGACTTGGTCAAAATTTTTAAAATTTAATTGTTTTTTGTTAGTCAAGTCAAAATTTTAATTCAAAAAAAATTAAAATTTAGATCTTTTCAGTAAATAATACAGAGAAATGAAGGTTCAGAACATAAAGGAGAAGATTCACTGAGAAAAAGAGCTCACTGGCGTTAAAACGCCAGTAAAGAGGCATTTTGGGCATTAAACGCCAGAATGGCTATCATTCTGGGCGTTTAGTGCCAGTAAAGATATCATTCTGGGTGTTAAACGCCAGAATGGGCAATATTCTGGGCATTTAACGCCAGAAATGGCAGCATTCTGGGCGTTCAAAAAAACGCCCAACAAAGAAGGATTCCTGGCCTTTAACGCTAGTCAGGGTATTTAGCTGGGCGTTAAACGCCCAAAGAGGCAGCCAAGTGGGCGTTGAATGCCAGAATGGATAGCATTCTGGGCGTTTAACGCCAGGATGACACAAAGGAGGTAAGTTAGTTTCTAATTCAATTTTTTTTCGAATTTTCATGTTTTAATTCATAATTTTCTGCATAAAAATGTTACAAATATTCATTTTTCAATTTCGCTTTCCAAAAATTAATGATTGTTTAATTTCTTTTTAATTTCTTTTCAAAAATCTTTTTCTTAATCTTATCTCATAATTTCGAAAATCCTTGCTAACAATTAATGTTTTGATTCAAAATTTTAAGTTTGTTACTTTCTTGTTAAGAAAGGTTCAATCTTTGAATTTTAGAATCATATCTTTTAGTTTCTTGTTAGTCAAGTCATCAATTTTAATTTTAAAAATTAAATCTTTTTAAATTCTTTCTTAATTCTTTTTAAAAATAAATTTCAATCATATCTTTTAAAATTTTAATTTCAAAATCTTTTTCTAACTTCTTATCTTTTTCAAAATTTACTTTCAAATCTTTAGCAACTAGCTACTTGACTTGTTTGTTTTAATTTTAAAAAGTTTACTATTTCTTATTTTTTCAAACTCACATAACCACTTTTTCACTTCTCACTTTCGAAAACAACCAACCACTTTTTCAAAACTCTTTTTGATTAACTAATTGTTTTAAATTCTAATTATATTTTTTAATATTTTCGAAACTAACCTAATTAATTAAATAAAAATAAAAATGTTTTTCTTTTCCCTCTTTTAAATTTCGAATACTCTCTCTCTCATCCCCTTCTATTTATTTTATTTAATTGCTAACACTTCTCTTCTACTCATAATTCGAACCCCTCTCTCTTCTCTCTTCTCTCTTCTCATTCTTCTCTTCTTCTATTCTTATACTCGCATAAAGGAATCTCTATACTGTGACATAGAGGATTCCAGATCCTACCCTCTTTGTTCTCTTCTTTTTTACATGAGCAGGAACAAGGATAAGGACATTCTTGTTGAAGCTGATCCTGACCCTGAAAGGACTCTGAAGAGGAAGCTAAGAGAAGTTAAAGCACAACACTCCGGAGAGGACCTTACAGAAAATCTCAAAAAAGAAGTAGACATGGTAGCCGAACCCAACAACAATGTTAGAGATGCAAGGAAGATGCTTGGTGACTATACTGCACCAACATCCAACTTCTATGGAAGAAGCATCTCAATTCCTGCTATTGGAGCAAACAACTTTAAGCTTAAGTCTCAATTAGTTTCTCTAATGCAGCAGAACTGCAAATTTCATGGACTTCCATCAGAAGATCCTCATCAGTTCTTAGCTGAATTCTTGCAGATCTGTGATACTGTTAAGACCAATGGGGTTGATCCCAAGGTCTACAGACTTATGCTTTTCCCCTTTGCTATAAGAGATAGAGTTAGGACATGGTTGGACTCACAACCTAGAGAAAGCCTGAACTCTTGGGATAAGTTGGTCACTGCTTTCTTGGCCAAATTCTTTCCACCTCAAAAGCTGAGCAAGCTTAGAGTGGATGTCCAAACCTTCAGACAGAAAGAAGGTGAATCCCTCTATGAAGCGTGGGAAAGATACAAGCAATTGACCAGAAGGTGTCCTTCTGACATGCTTTCAGAATGGAGCATCTTGGATATATTTTATAATGGCCTGTCTGAATTGTCCAAGATGTCATTGGACCACTCTTCTGGTGGATCTCTTCATCTGAAAAGAACGCCTGCAGAAGCTCAGGAACTCATTGAGGTGGTTGCAAATAACCAGTTCATGTACATTTCTAAAAGAAATCCTGTGAGTAATAGGATGACTCAGAAGAAAGGAGTTCTTGAGATTGATACCCTGAATGCCATATTGGCTCAGAACAAAATATTGACTCAGCAAGTCAATATGATTTCTTAGAATCTGACTGGGTTGCAAGCTGCATCCGGCAATACTAAAGAAGCTTCCTCTGAAGGAGAAGCTTATGACCCTGAAAATCCTGCAATGGAAGAAGTGAATTATATGGGAGAATCCTATGGAAACACCTATAATTCTTCATGGAGAAATCATCCAAATTTCTCATGGAAGGATCAACAGAAGCCTCAACAAGGCTTTAATAATAATAATGGTGGGAGAAATAGGTTTAGCAATAGCAAGCCTTTTCCATTATCTTCTCAGCAACAGATAGAGAATTCTGAGCAGAGCCCCTCTGGCTTAGCAAACATAGTCTCTGATCTATCTAAGGCCACTCTCAGTTTTATGACTGAAACAAAGTCCTCCATAAAAAATTTGGAGGCACAAGTGGGTCAGCTGAGTAAAAGAGTTACTGAAACTCCTCATAGTACTCTACCAAGCAATACAGAAGAGAATCCAAAGAGAGAGTGCAAGGCCATTAATATAACCAAAATGGCCGAACCTATAGAGGAGAAAGAGGCAGTGATTTCCAGTGAGGAAGACTTTGTTGGACATCCACTGACCAATAAGGAGTTCCATAATGAGGAACCAAAGGAATATGAGGCTCAGACAGAGACCATAGAGATTTCACTGAACTTACTATTGTCATTCAGGAGCTCTGATGCATATTCCTCCTCTGAAGAGGGTGAAGATATTATTTAAGAGCAAGTTGCTTGGTATCTAGGAGCAATCATGAAGTTGAATGCCAAGTTATTTGGTAATGAGACCTGGGAGGATGAACCTCCATTGCTCATCCATGAACTGAATGCCTTGGTTCAGCTGAAAATACCTCAGAAGAAACCGGATCCCGGAAGGTTCTTAATACCTTGTACTATAGGCACCATGACCTTTGAGAAAGCTCTGTGTGACCTTGGGTCAGGTATAAACCTCATGCCACTCTTTGTAACAGAGAAACTAGGAATCTTTTAGGTACAAGCTGCAAGAATCTCACTAGAGATGGCAGACAAATCAATGAAAAAGGCTTATGGACTTGTAGAGGATGTCTTAGTGAAGGTTGAAGGCCTCTACATCCCTGCTGACTTCATAATTCTAGACAATAGGAAGGATGAGGATGAATCCATCATCTTTGGAAGACCCTTCCTAGCCACAGCAAGAGCTGTGATTGATGTGGATAGAGGAGAGCTAGTCCTTCAATTGAATGAGGACTACCTTGTGTTTAAGGCTCAAGGATCTTCTTCTGTAAACATGGAGAAGAAGCATGAAAAGCTTCACCCAATTCTCTCCATACAGAGTCAAGCAGAGCTCCCACATTCAAACTCTAAGTTTGGTGTTGGGAGGCCATAATCATGCTCTGAGTATCTGTGAAGCTCTGTAAGAGCTTCCTGTCAAGCTACTAACATTAAAGAAGCGCTTATTGGGAGGCAACCCAATCTTATTTATCTATGTTAATTACTTTTTCATTTTATTTTCTATTGTTAGTTTATGTTTTCTTTAGGTCGATGATCATGTGGAGTCACTAAAACAGCTGCAGAATTAAAGCAGGAATAAAAAACAGCATAAAAAATAGCACACCGTGGAGGACGAGCTTACTGGCGTTTAAACGCCAATAAGGATAGCAATATGGGCGTTTGACGCCCAAAATGGCAGCATTCTGGGCGTTAAATGCCAGTAAGGATAGCAGAATGGGCGTTTAACACCTAGTCTGACAGCATTCTTCAACAGCGCAGCAACACACCCTCCCTCGTCCCTCCCATGACCTTCGAGCTAGCTGTTCCTCTCAACGCCGGTGGGCTCAGTCCCTCCCTTTCATTCAGCCACCGGACCTCCTAACGCCGTCGCCGGTTGGAGCTTCGAAGCTCACTCGGTCTCTCACTCAGCTAACGTCTCAGACTCTCAACAGTGGAAGCTTATAGTCACCGGGCTCGCCTCATGTCTCCGTCGCGAAGCTCTGTTCCACCATTGCCGGTGCCATCTCTGTTCCTGCCTCCGTCGCCAGCTCTCCGTTTCCAGCGCCGTCATCCTTCCTTGCATTTGAATCTGTAATGGAGCCTCTGTTTGATTTTGATTCTGATTTGTTTTTATTCTGAAGTTTTTTATTCTTATTGTTGGTTTGATTCTGATTTATTTTTATTCTTTCGTGGTCTTCCCTATTGTTGATTCTAATTTGTTCTTTGGTTGGGTTGTTCTTGATTTTTTGGTTGGGTTGTTAATTCAATTTTTTTTTTACTTTAAATTCTTTGTTCTGTGTTTTTTTATTAATTGCCAAATCAGAAGGTACAATTTAGTATTATCATAATTTTTAAGCGTACTTGATTTATAATTCTACTTTTTTGGTAATTGTCTCTAAGCGTACTTGATTTTCTAGATTTAGAGATATTTTTTATTGAATTTATGGATTTGAATTTTGAATTCGTGCTTGAACTACAATTTCTGTGTGATTCTTGTTGTTGTTGTTGTGGTTGAAATTCAAAATTGAAATATGATTCTTCTTCTTCCACAATTTCATATTCTGGACTTGTTGAATTGTGAACTGATCTTGTGAAATTGAATTTGTGATCTGTTGTTAGATTTGTTGCTAAATTGCTTGTTGAATCTGAATTTGCATCGATTTCGGCCTCTCTTTTTTTTTGAATTTCTGTTGATGCTGCTGCGAGTCTTGTTCTGTTGATAGCTGAGATTTGGTTGCTTCTTGATCGATTTGAGGTGGTTGCTGTGGTTACTTTAGTCTAGCTTTAATCTCTTCCCACTCAATTTTTCATTCTGCAACTTCATTCCAGCAAATTTTTAGCAAGCTTGGACGCATATTCGGTTGGTAGCAATGATAGAACGCAATTTTGAATGTTTTCAAATTGACAAATGGATTGAGTGCCTTTCTTAAATGAAATGCCTTTCAAACCTCTTTTCACCTCTATGAATCTCTGCTCCTCAGTTTCTCTAGCGTTCCAGTATTGCTTAATACATATTGTCGATCTAAAACCATCTTTTTCATCGAATATTGGAAATATATCTTCAAATTGTTGAGTTATTTGTTTTTCCATGAAAAATGGAAGAAACCTCTCAAGAATAAGAATAAGGATAGCACCAAGGTTAGAACTCCCTCCTTGAGTTATTTGGTTTTCGGCGGTTTTGATTGGTCAACGCCAGGTTAAATGCAGCTAGAAAGCAAATCAAATCAAATCGGCCGGTTCTGATAACATGCATTTGCTGTCCTTAGCCTCTTAGGTTACATTTTTTAAAAAAGGAAAAAAAAGGGGAAAAAGACAAATAGGTCCCTGACTTTTCAAACTTTTGACAAATACATCCCTGACAAAATTTAAATACAAAAAAGTCCCTGACTTTAACAAACGGAGGACAATTTAGTCCTTCCGTCTATTTGCCTCTCATACACCTAACGGAACTAGCTGACGTGGCTGAAACGTTGTCCAGGTGTCCGTTACAGTGCCACGTTGGAAGGGGAAAAAAGTTCAAAGGACAAATAAGTCCTTGACGTCATTTTACAAATAAAGTTCGAAAGACAAATAGGTCCTTGAAAATAGTTATGCTTTAATTTTAGAGAAGAGTTGGTTCTTATTATATTTTTCTAAGTAAATTTTTCCCTGTCAAATAATGGGTGGAGTCTTAAAAATTTGGATATTTTTACATGCTAGCTTATAAGAAGGTATCAAGGTAATATAATGTTATGGCCCGGTTTTCACCCGATTTTTACCCGGTATAATCATGATCCAAAAGTGTATAAGTTTCATCGGGTCTAGGGTCGGATTCGGGTCTAATAAATAGACCCGGTATATATTTCAGACCGAATCAGGGTCACATCAAACCCGATTTCACCCGACCCATGCACACCTAAAAGACACCCTAAATCACCCTTGGCTACTCCTGCTGCCTACCTTCCTCTTCTCTCCTTCATCCTCCGTCTCTGTCTTCCAACACCGCAAGAGTGGTCGCCGCCGGCATCATTGGTCTGTTTTCCATCTCTCTTCCTGTGCTGCTAATCGGTTCGACTCCTGCGTCGTCGTCCGCTTCTCTGCCTGCCCGCGTCGTTGCCACCAGCATCTCTGTCATCCGCATCTCTATTCGCCTCTCTGCTCTCCTCTCCGGCCACGTCTCTGCTCACCTCTTTGCCCCGACTCTGCCCACCCTCTCTCGTCCTTTGCTGCCCTCTTCACGACGACGCTCTTCCTCTCTTGGAGCAGGCAATTCGCAGACTTCCTTCCCTGTCTTGATATTGATGACTTGAAGGATAAACTCGATGATGGCATGTTTTTGCTCAATGTAGGGGTTGACTATGGCAGCATTAAAGAGGTGCATCTTTCTTTCTTTATTGGATTAATACATATTATTTGTTGTTGAATTTTGCTCATGTTGCTTGTTTGCAATAATTAAGGGTTAAATGTAGTTGTTATTGTTAGTTTACCATAGTGTTTGAAAATAAAGTTATCTAATTTGTTAAGCCCAATGGAAGTGGGTTGAATGTTAGTTGAACTTTAACTACAAGGTTGAGGGTTTGAATCTTAGGAAACTCTCTTTGGAGAGGGTTGAATTTTTTTTACCACCTCGATCACATCAGTCTTCCCTGTCTTTTTATTCATAGGTGGAAACTGAAAACTTAATATTTGGCCATCATAGGCATAATTAATGGTACTCTATTTAGTCTTTAGTTTTTGGAATGAACATATCATTAGTCACCAATTTTCAGGTACATGTCATATGTTTCTATTTTGTATTTTAAAATCTTGATATACCTTTTGTTTTGTATGTATTTTATTCGAAAAGAAGCAGTTAAGTAGGGCTCTGGTGTCCATATCCATTTGCAGCATAGATTAAACTTAATGTGAACTGTGTCCTAAGGTCTTTTCTTCAAACTTAAAAGAAATTAAAGCTGTGTATGCCACTGCTAATGACTCCTTTGTGATGTATCTGTGTATTTGCAGTGTTTTATTGTGATTCTCATTTTTTCCATGTTCATGTTACTATTACGAACTAATGTAGGTAGCTGAAATTCTAATGGATATGCATGAGGAATGCTTAGAAGGAAACTTTGTGACCATTGAGCGTTATAGGCAGGCCATTGTTAACCAAGCTGCGCATCCTCGTGCAGTGCCACAGGTAAATGACAGCATAATATTTTGGAATGAGTATGAACCTTGTGTTATATTGCTATTCTATAAATTTGCATTTACACTTGTGTATATGGTTGATTGAGGCTTTTCCTTGTCCTATATGACTGGATTTTTTTAGGAGGGAGCAAGTTAGGTCATACTATATTTAGGTCATATTATAGGAGGAGAAACATTAATATTTTAATTCTATAACTTCTAATTTCTAAATGAGCTTAAATGTTCAAACATGATTCATAATAGCGCATCATGGTGTCATTTTGGTTCATGTACTCAACCCCACATATAGTGAAAAAAGTGTTTTGTTGGCTGACACATGAACATTTTCTCTTGTTTACATCTTTGCTAAGATGCAACTGGAAGCTCATCCACATTACTTGAATTTTGAAGTAGTAGGTAGTAGTAGTTTTTTTTTAATGATTTTTTTTTGAAATAGATTGTGAATGATAAGGATGATGATGAGGATGAGGAAGATGATGATGTCCAAGGTGGTCAAAATGGTGAAAGCAGTGCTAGGCAAGCTACTTCAAACATGGATGTGGACATTCCAAAATCTGAATCAAACATGAGTTCAGGTAACATGCGGATTGATGATGAGCCTCTCAAAAAGGATGCAGGTGAAGCAGAGGATGGATGGGTTGTAGTTTCAAAGAAAAAAAAAACAAGGTTAGAAAAAATTAGATGAAGAATAGTTCAAATTTTCCTTTAGGATGGTGCAATCTTCCTCTGGTTTCTATTGGTTTTTGTTTTATTGCACCTTTTACCTCAAAGCGTGTTACTTTGTAATTAATTTTTGTTTCGTTATTTAAAGGAATCGATCGGCTGAGCCTGAGGTCTTTAAAAATAGTAAAATACTGAGAAGCACATCTCATATTTAGGATTTTAACAGTCCAACGTTAACATTCCTAATATTATGTATCCTTTAGTTTTCGCGACCTTTATGCAAAATATGAAAGTTCATTTCGAATACTTACATCGAAAGCCTTGAATTATGTGTTATCCTCGCTTCTATTTTCCAAGCACTTTCTTCAATGCATTGACTCAATTATTTTTTTCTTGCTCCTACATGAGTAGTAGTATCCTGCACTCTCCTGAATTTTTACCGCATCTAAGTATTAGAAACCAAGTATTTGACTATTTGCAAGAAGTGAATAATGCATAATGGATTTATTACCTTTGGAGCATGCTGGACTTCTCGAGTTTCTAATTTTAGGAAATAAACTGAGGCATCGATCTGTTTTTATTGTGCGGAGTAACTTAAGAAAGTTTTGAAATTGGAGGTTGTTCTTGAAATAATTTGGAATCCAAATCTTGGTGATATGAAAGGCTAGTTTGAAGAAAGTCCTTAGGATCTTATTGCGAACTGCAATTAGATACCTTAATAGATTTATTTGAGTTTATGGCCACAAACCAAGAAAAAGAAATGGTAACATAACGGTATAGAAAAAAAAAAAAAAGAATTTACTCAATATTCTGAAAATTGGTTCAAACCGAATTAAAAATCGGCCGATTTTAGAATTTCATCGAAACTGCACGAAGTGGAGGGGGAGGTAGGAGAATTAGAAAACAGAAAAATTTTATTATCTTCTTTTTTCCCCTCTCAAAGGGGCTCATCTTCTTTCCCGCACCACCGCCGGATACCATGCCCATGGTAACTGACACAACTTTGTGCCCCTTTTGTGTTCTTGTTTCATTGCTTGTAACTTTCTTTTTCTGTTCTTCAATTACAACGATGCATCCTCAGTTGCTCATAACTAGGGTTGGAAGTGAGTCGAGTTAAACCAAGTTTGGCTCACAAAAATTGAGTTTAACTCACGACTCAACTCATTATCAATCGGATTTATTTTTAAAATTCAAACTCGACTGACCAAAAGCTCACAACTAACTCAAGTAATAGGAACATAATCTATAATTCTATATCATAAAATTATAACTTGTATATTTTAAAAAATATTTAAAAAAATTAATTTTATATATTATCTATCTATCAATAAATTATAAGTTTTTTATTTATATTTTACATCAAAATTATATATAAAAAATAAATATAAAATTTTAAATAATTAAAATATATATATATTATTATTCATATATATATATATATAACATTAAAAGTATAAATTAAATATATATATATATAACCGAGCCAGTTTACAAGTTAATGAGCTGATATATATATATATATATATATATATATATATAAAACCGAGCCAGTTTACAAGTTAATGAGCTGAGTTTATCCAAATTTAAGTTCGGCTCATTTAATTTTTGAGCTCAATTCTAGGCTCAAATTCGACTCACCAACTCATGAGTCGAATTTGAACTGACTCATGAGATGACTTAACTCACTTATAATCCTACTCACAACCACGAAAATACCACAAAACAATGCATTATCAGAATTGAAATGGACTTTCAGATGTACTCTCAACCACGAAAATACCACAAAACAATGCATTATCAGAATTGGATGGACTTTCAGAAGTACTCTCAAGTCACACTTTTTACAACAATTTTTTTTGGTAGACAATGAAAATTGCAACCACCTAACACAGCATAGTACAAACATTAATCAATAAAGAAATCACATAGTTTGAAAGTTTTTTTTTTGATATAATGAAAAAATTAGTACCCAAAGAAAATTAAGTACAAATTATTGGAAGGATAAACACACTTTGTTTATCATTAGTTAAAAGATTAATCACCTCTATAAAAAATGTATTTCAAAAATAAAGACCTTAATTAATATCTACATTTTTACAGATAAAAAAATCAGCACGCATATTATCTTCTCTATATATGTTAACAAAATGTATTTTTCAGTTTCTATCTTTTCAGTGATTAATGTTTTTAATAAGGGCATTTGGATAGTTGTTGATATTTTTTTGGCCATTAATAATGCAAATAAAAGCTTAAAAGTTACTTTCTACGGCAGTCTTCTAATTCTCATAATCCAGACAATTTCCAATCCTTTTATTATTTTTCATAATTCAATTTTAAATGCTGAGCAGTCACTAACGAAAAAGGAAAAATCCACTATCCAACTTCCTCTTTTATCCCTTAATAAACCTCCACATCCAGCTCTCTTTAATCTTTCATTTGCTGAATTATCAATGTTTAAGGTTATCCAATTAGGAAAAGGGAGTTCCATCTAATTGCAATAACCTTTCAATTACTAGTATTTTTACTTTAATAATATTACGGAAATATAAATTTTTTAAAATTACAATTTATTTTATTCTAATAGTATAGATTATGTATAACACAAAAAATTTATGAAATCAAACTATCTTTACAAAAAAATTGTAAATTGACAAAAATTTTCGACTAAAAAGACCAATGTCTCTACAGATAAAAAATCAAATAATAAGATTTTTACTTATTATTTTTATATAAAAGTCTAATTTTTATTATGAATTAATTTTAATATTTTTTATTTAAACTTTAAAACAATTTAACGTGTATACGTTTACATTTAATTAGGTGTTAAATCTGTTGCACAAATAGAAATAATTAATTTTTATACTTGCTATTTAAAAATAATATTTTTTTCTCTCTATATATAAAAATATAATTAGATATTAGCATAAAAAAATTATACTGCTAGTTATAAAATTAACTCAAAATTAATTTTTTTTAAACAATTGAATCTTAATTCTAACTTTAATTATAACATTAGTATTTTCTCCAAATTATATATAATAAATATTTGAAAGAAGAAAAATAAAAATATAGATTAGAAAGATAAGCGGTGAAAATTTAAAACTAAATAAAAAACTAAAAAATATGTATATAATAATAATATTTTTTATTTGAATTATATTATTTTATTAATTTTGTTTTCTGTAAAACAGAAAGGTAAAAAAATAGAGAATGAGAGAAAAGAGAGAGAACGATAAAGATGAAGAATGAGAGTGAGAGTTTGTTAATTTTAGAAGAAAAAATTTATTTTAATTATAATAAAAAATATCGGATGACATATTTTGATTTGTCAAATTACTAATATAAAATATAAAATATATATCGAGTAAAAATGGTAGAGAGAAATAGAACAATGAAAAAAGGTAGATGAAATAATCTAGGAAGAAAATTTATTAATTTTGAAGAAAAATATTTTTTCTCAATTTTAATAAGAGAGTGTCATGTGACACATTTGGTTATTAAATTAGATAGTAATTGTTCATACCCTGGCCCAATGCAAAGGCCCAGGTCCAACTAAAAGGCCTAATCTAAAGGATTAGAGCCTTGCTAAGTGCCGACCTTCACATAAGAAGTCGGTGTCAGCCACGACTTGGTCTGAAGAGGTCGGATGTGAGATTAGCTGGCAGATAAACACTCATTCAAATGAGTAACCACCCCTAAAATCTCTCTAACCGCCTCATAAAGCCATATCTTAACCTCCCCAAGATAATAGGGACGGTTACCACCCTAAAGATACGGCACTACACCAACGGTGGTTATTGGCTCACCACTATAAATACATTGACACCCCTCAGGTATTTCTAAGCCCAATACTCTCTAGACCTGCTTACACTCTTGCTAACTTAGGCATCGGAGTGTCTTTGCAGGTACCACCCCCCATTCACACGCGAGCACAAGTCGGACGGAGCCTCCCGAGCTGCGTACCTACCCGGAGTTCTCATCCATCGCACACTTGGGCCGCCAAACGCCATCCGTCGTATTAATCTCCGGTTACCTACCGTAACATTGGCGCCGTTGCCGGGGACCCGCGAGATCATCCCTCGATGGCGGTTAGATCCCACGAAGAAGGCCATGCCGAAACAGATTCTGAACAAGAGAACCTTGATATGGGTAATGGCAATGAAGACAACGACCAACACAGAGAGGGTA
The DNA here is from genome assembly GCF_003086295.3 of Arachis hypogaea. NCBI lineage: Eukaryota > Viridiplantae > Streptophyta > Magnoliopsida > Fabales > Fabaceae > Arachis > Arachis hypogaea. Next base: position 30,964,573 of record NC_092044.1, on the reverse strand, counting down.
CCTCCGGAGTAAAGAATCCAAAGGTAAATTCCTCAGATGGGCGTGAATCAGAAAAGGACGGACCATCCCACATAGCTGAACTAATGGGATTGGTCCATAGCCGCCTGGAGCAATTGGAGCAAGAGCGGGAAAAACAGAAGGAAACCGAAAGGTACCTTAAAGAGGAGATGGAACGGCGAAAAGAGTTAGAAAGAAAACTCTTACAGCTAGAATCCTCCCTCAAGAATTCCCGCGACGAACAAGAAGACCAACTCCCGGGCGGAGAAGATCCTTTCAGCGAGGACATAATGAGGGCAAAAGTTCCAAGGAACTTCAAAAGCCCTGATATGGACCTCTATGATGGAACCACGGATCCGAAGCATCATCTAAGTAACTTCAAAAGTCGGATGTATCTAGCTGATGCCTCCGACACTACGAGATGCAAGGCTTTCCCGACCACTTTATCGAAAGCAGCGATGAAGTGGTTCGATAGCCTCCCCCCGAGATCCATCACCAGTTTTGAAGACCTCTCAAGGAAATTCTTGACGAGGTTCTCAATCCAAAAAGATAAAGTAAAACATGCACCGAGCCTCTTGGGAATAAAACAGGAGGTCGGAGAGTCTTTACGAACCTATATGGAAAGGTTCAATAAGGCATGTTTAGAGATTCAAGACCTGCCGACAGAGGCAGTAATAATGGGGTTAGTCAATGGACTTAGAGAAGGTCCCTTCTCACAGTCCATATCTAAAAGACACCCCGTTTCTCTAAGTGATGTACAAGAAAGGGCCGAAAAGTACATCAATATGGAAGAGAATGCAAGACTAAGAGACTTGAGTTGGCGACCTGGACCCACTTCCTCATCCAAGGAGAGGGAAAGGGAAGCCAAGAAGAAAGAAGAACTCGGTCTCGAAAGGTCCAGAAAGTATCACTCTTATACTCCTCTAAAGACTTCTATAGTGGACGTATACAGAGAAATTTGCAACACTGAAAGGTTGCCACCCCCAAGACCTATTAAAAATAAAAAAGGGGGAAGTCGCAGCGAGTATTGCGAATACCATAAAATATATGGTCACTCCACCAACGACTGTTACGACCTCAAAAATGTGATAGAAAAGCTGGCTAGAGAAGGTCGGCTTGACAGATATCTCATGGAGAGGTCGGACACCCATGGAAAGAGAAAGCGAGATGATATGGACAGGAGAGACCCTCCACCACAGACCCCTGAGAGACACATCCACATGATCTCAGGAGGATTTGCGGGAGGTGGAATCACTAAATCTTCTCGCAAAAGACATCTCAAAAGAGTCTATCAGGTCGGGGATGAGACACCCGACCTCCCCACTATATCATTCACAAAAGATGATGGGCAAGGGATAATCCCCGGGCATGATGACCCCGTGGTGATAACCATGATCCTAGCTAACGCCCATCTCCACAGAACCCTAGTAGACCAAGGAAGCTCGGCGGACATCCTTTTCAAGCCCGCCTTCGACAAGCTAGGGTTAGATGAAAAAGAGTTGAGAGCTTACCCCGACACCCTATATGGGTTAGGGGATACGCCAATAAAACCACTGGGATTTTTACCCCTTCACACCACTTTTGGAAGAGGGGAAAAATCAAGGACTCTGAGCATAGACTTTATAGTCATCGACGAAGGGTCAGCCTACAATGCCTTAATCGGCCGGACTACCCTTAATCGCCTCGGAGCAGTGGTATCCACTCCCCACCTTTGCATGAAATTCCCGACTCCAGGAGGAATAGCAACGGTAAGGGGAGATCAAAAATTGGCAAGGAAGTGCTACAACGAAAGCCTAAATCTGAGAGGAAAGGGCAAAGAAGTCCACACCATAGAGCTAGGCGGCGCAAGAACCAGAGAAGAGCTACGACCCCAACCGGGAGGAAAAACCGAAGAGATACAAGTCGGGGCGGAGGAAGGAAAAAACACTTACATAGGAGCCAACCTAGGGGAAACCCTAAAACGAAGGTTGGGTGAACTCCTAAGAGCTAATTCCGACCTCTTCGCCTGGAAGGCTTCCGACATGCCCGGGATTGATCCCGAGCTCATGTCCCACAAACTCTCGGTTTACCCAGGGTCCCGACCTGTACAGCAAAGAAGACGCAAGCTCGGCCCAGAGCGAGCCTCAATAGTGGAGGAACAAGTACGGGCGCTCCTAGAGGCCGGCTTTATCAGGGAGGTCAAATACCCAACGTGGCTAGCCAACGTAGTGCTAGTCAAGAAACAGAATGGTAAATGGAGAATGTGCGTCGACTATACCGACTTGAATAAGGCATGTCCTAAGGACCCTTATCCCCTACCGAGTATTGATACCCTGGTGGACTCCAGCTCGGGGTACCAATACTTATCGTTCATGGACGCCTACTCGGGATATAACCAAATCCCGATGCATGAACCCGACCAGGAGAAAACATCGTTCATCACACCAAGAGCCAACTATTGCTACGTGGTCATGCCATTCGGGCTCAAGAATGCAGGAGCCACGTATCAAAGGCTGATGAACAAGGTGTTTTCCCCCCATCTAGGGACCCTAATGGAGGTATACGTCGACGACATGTTAGTAAAAACCAAGCAAGAAGTCGACCTCTTAACCGACCTCTCACAAGTCTTCAACACCATAAGGTTGCATGGGATGAGGCTAAATCCCGCAAAATGCGCCTTCGCGGTAGAAGCAGGAAAATTTCTAGGATTTATGCTAACACAAAGAGGGATTGAAGCCAATCCCGACAAATGCCAAGCCATCCTAGAAATGAAAAGCCCGACTTGTTTGAGAGAGGTTCAACAACTCAATGGCCGACTTGCAGCCCTCTCCAGATTTTTGGCAGGATTGGCACTAAAATCCCTTCCATTATTCTCCCTATTAAGGAAGGGATGCCAGTTTGAATGGACTCCGGAATGTGAGGAGGCGTTCCAAGAGTTCAAAAAATTCTTAAGCCAACCTCCTATATTAACTCGACCAATACCGGGGAAAGACCTCGTCCTATACCTATCCGTCGCAAACAGGGCTGTCTCATCAGCCCTGATCAGAGAAGACGAGGTCGGGCAGCACCCGGTCTACTTTATCAGTAAGGTCCTACAAGGCCCTGAACTAAGGTACCACAAACTAGAGAAGTTTGCCTACTCCTTAGTGATAGCCTCACGAAGGCTACGACCTTACTTTCAAGCTCACACAATAAGAGTCCGTACGAACCAACCCATGAAGCAAATCCTCCAGAAGACGGATGTTGCAGGGAGAATGGTTCAATGGGCGATCGAGCTCTCCGAGTTTGATCTGAGATACGAAACTCGGGCAGCAATTAAAGCCCAATGCCTCGCCGACTTCATTGCAGAATATGCTGGTGAACAAGAGGAAAAACCGACTACATGGGAGCTCTATGTAGACGGGTCCTCCAACAAGACAGGGAGCGGCGCGGGCATAATATTGGTAGATGGAAAAGGAACCCAGATAGAGGTCTCCTTAAAATTTGAATTTCCGGCTTCAAACAATCAGGCAGAATATGAGGCCTTGATTGCCGGATTAAAATTAGCAGAAGAAGTCGGCGCCACAAAGGTGATGATCTACAGCGACTCACAAGTGGTGACCTCCCAAATAAGTGGAGAGTATCAGGCAAAGGACCCCAATATGAAGAAGTACTTGGAGAAAACCTTGGAGCACCTTGGACGCTTTGCAGAAACCGAGGTTAAGCATATAACTCGGGATCTAAATAGCAGAGCTGACGCCCTATCCAAGTTAGCAAGCACCAAACCCGGAGGGAACAATAGAAGCCTGATCCAAGAAACTCTCCAAGAGCCCTCGGCGTCAAAAACAGAAGACGAACAAGAGGTACTTGAAGTAGTCGGTCTAGACCTCGGATGGATGAATCCCTTAGTCGAATACCTGAAATTCGACATCCTCCCCAAGGAGGAGAAAGAAGCTAAAAGGATCCGAAGGGAAGCACAGCTTTATACCTTGGTGAGAAATGTCCTTTACAGAAGAGGGATATCAACACCATTGCTGAAGTGCGTACCGACCTCAAGAACCACCGAAGTATTGGAGGAAGTGCATAGTGGGACCTGCGGAAACCATCTCGGAGCAAGGTCGCTGGCCAGGAAAGTAATCCGAGCAGGATTCTATTGGCCGACCTTGCAGAAAGATGCCACAGACTTTGTGAAAAAATGCCAGCCGTGCCAGATGCATGCGAATTTCCACGTGGCCCCACCAGAAGAGCTCATTAGTATAACTTCCCCCTGGCCTTTCGCAAAATGGGGAATGGATTTGTTAGGTCCTTTTCCCCAAGCACCAGGGCAAGTCAAATACTTGATCGTGGGAATAGATTACTTCACAAAGTGGATAGAAGCAGAACCACTAGCCACCATCACCGCTCAAAGAAGTCGCAGGTTCCTCTACAAAAACATCATAACAAGGTATGGGATACCTTATTCCATCACCACAGATAACGGAACCCAATTCACCGACGCCACCTTCAGAAGCCTGGTAGCCAGTATGAAAATCAAACATCAATTCACCTCGGTAGAACACCCACAAGCCAATGGGCAAGCCGAGGCAGCTAACAAGGTCATACTGGCAGGTTTAAAGAAGAGATTACAGGAAGCAAAGGGAGCTTGGGCTGAAGAGCTCCCTCAAGTGCTGTGGGCTTATAGGACAACCCCCCAATCCGCCACAGGAGAAACACCCTTCCGACTAGTATACGGCGTAGAAGCCATGATTCCCATAGAAATCAGTGAGCAAAGCCCAAGGGTAATTCTCCATGATGAGGTCGGGAATGTACAGGGGCACAAAGAGGAGCTCGACTTGCTCCCCGAAGTCCGAGAGAACGCCCAGATAAGAGAAGCGGCATTAAAGCAAAGGATGACTACCAGATACAACAAAAAAGTCATTCGAAGAACATTTGCCATAGATGACTTGGTCCTAATCAGAAACGACATTGGGGTCAACAAATCAGGAGATGGAAAGCTCGCCGCAAATTGGAAAGGGCCATACAAAATCAAGGAAGTGTTAGGGAAAGGTTATTATAAAGTAACCGACCTGGATGGCACTGAGTTACCAAGGTCGTGGCATGCTTGTAATATGAAAAGGTACTACAGTTAGAAGCGAACTCTACTCCCTGATGTACTCTTTTCCCAGCTTTATGATTTTTTCCCAAAAAAGGGTTTTTTCTGAAGAGGGGTTTTTAACGAGGCATCATAGTAGAGGCTAAGGGAAAATATGCTGTCAAGACCCTTAGTAGCAATAAAGGTACCTTCCCGATTAATAAAGATCTTTTTTACAATATCTCTCTTAATATCCTCCTTTATTTTTTATAAGTCTTTCTACGAAACGCGCCGACTTAAGCTCGACAAAGCGTGAAAATCCCATGAACCGACCTAGCATGGTCGTCAGGATGAAACGATGAGGTACAAGTCGGTGTAAAGAGGTTATATGAGTTGATCGTATTAAACTCGGGAATTATCCGACTCCTAAGTCGAACGAAATTCTGAGTCAGATAAACTCGGAAGAGCTCCGAGTAGAGGAAAAACGCATCGCAAAAATAACCTAAGTCATAAAAACTCACTACAGCAAAGTTGAGTATAAAGGATAACAAAAGAGATATGAAAACCTGAAAAGTTTAAAGTTTGCATACAAGCCTTTACACGAAAAAGGCTCAAGAAAACAATGCAAGCTAACAAAAGGTTTTTCCGAAAAGATCAAACATACTCAAAAGCATGTACACGCGCAAAGTAACTTAAACCCTTATCCAAAAAGGGGGCACCTACTTCGATTAGAAAACCCTTATCCAAAAAAGGGCATTTATTTTGTTTAAAACCCTTATCCAAAAAGGGCACCAAACAGAATATTTTGTTTACGGCCTTAAAAGGCCAGAAGGGAATTGTTCACAACCACCAACAAATAAATAAGTTTAAAAAAGAGGGGACCCACAGGCCGGGCCCCCATATAGCCATAAAAATAATAGAAGTCATTTTTTGATCGGAGTAGAGGAATCACCACCACCAGGGGAAGCGCCACCAGGACCGGGAGGAGGAACCGAAGAGGAAGTCGGGGCAAGGATTGAAGAACTCGGAGCATCTTTGGAAAGAGGAGGAGACTCAATAATCCTCTGTCCCCGAGTCTTTAGGTCTGACTCGGAAACAACCTCGGGGGCAGGAGGATCAACAATGGCACCATCAATAACCACTTTGTCAGGATGTAGTGGAGAAAGGTCCAGGTCGGGGGCTATAACCCTGACCTGCTCCAAGAAAATTCTCCAAGACTCCTCGGCGCCCTCGGTGATAGAATCCTCCAACTCGGCGTATGCGTTCCGGGAATTTAGCAAGTCCTTCCTCACAGCAACAATATCTTGAAAAAGACTGTGATAGCTCTCTTGCGCTGTTTTCCTCAAATTTGCCTCCAAGGTGCATTGGGCCCGCAGCTTACCCTCCTCCTCCTTAAGGTGATCCCTCTCCTTCCTCAGTCTATCTCTCTCCTCCTTCAATTCTTTCTCATGTTTTTCATAAATGAGAAGTCTCTCCTCCAACTCCTCAACCCTCGAGGATGCCCCCAAAGAGCTGAGGGGAGCCTTCTCAAAAATGTCCAAGAGTTTGATACAAACACCCGCTGTCCTAAAACTCTCCTCGGCCATGGCGGTGAGGTGGTTTCGAACAGAAACATCATCCATACTTATAAAAGGATAGATGTTCTTTCGGACGAATGCCAAAGCATCCGCCTTAACCCCGCCATCAAAAGAAGAAGAGCCAGACTCTGAAGTCTTGCGCTTCTTCTTCTCGGGCTCGGAGAGAGTTTGGGCAGAAGGGGGTGGTCGGGGCAAACTTGAGGAAGAAATGACAAGGGGTTGAGAGGGAGTACCCACATTCTTAGGAGGAGGAGGAGGAGGTGGAGAGATGACCGTCTTGGCCCTAGCCCGAGACTTTGCCTTAGCCTCCTGGACCCTTTGGTAGGCCTCCTGAGCGTTCCTTTTTGCCATATCTACAAAAGAAACAACCAAGTTACAAGTCGGTAAAATACAAGTAGGCGGGAGCAACTCGGAAATAAGAAATGCATGCGCTACCTATGCAAGACTGAACAAAAGTCGACGTCCCCTGAAGGATTTTCCTCGTGTCCAAGTATGGGGCCCTCCCCTATGCTTCTCGGAAAAACTCCACAACTGCCGCCTCCACCTCGTCCAGGTCATCTGGACCAATCTTTTCGCAAGGGGAGGCCGGCAACCAGTAAAGGGGAAAGCGAGGGGAGGAATGCTCGTCCAGGAGAAAGGGGTGGTGACCCTCTACGGCTTGAACTTTGAAAAAGAAGTTTTTGAAGTCGTGGAAAGATTCGTCAAAAAGGGTGAAAATCCTCCGACCTTGAATGGCTCGGAAGGATACCCATTGTTGCTTGTTGTTTAGCCCACTGAAGGGCTTAGTCATATGAAAAAAGAAGAAAAAAAATCCTCAAAGAGGTCGGGAAGTCCAGAGCATGGCTTATAAACTGATAAATCTTCAAAAAACCCCAAGAATTGGGGTGAAGTTGAGTAGGGGCGACTTTACAGTGGTGCAAGACGGATATCTCGAAATCTGAGAAAGGAAGAAAAACACCCAAACGGGTGATCATACATTCATACATGAAGAAAAAATGAGGGGCCGCCTCATTGACTCTCCCAAAACAAACCCGGTCTTCAGGACCCGGGATTATCAGTTCATATTTGGGCTCGTCCTCATCCGAAGTACAGAGCCTATGGTGAGTACGAAGGTGAGTGATGAACTCAGCGTCGACCAACGGTTCCTCCCCAAGGACCGTATCGTCAACCCACTGAGAAAGAACGTCTACAGAAGCCATTTTTTATACAAAGAAAAGTGGCGGAAAACCTACAAAAGGGAAAAAGAAAAAGAAAATCAAAAAACACGGCCGCTAAAGAAAAGAGATTCGAAACTAGAACCTACAGGTCGACCTATCTACTCGCAAAACAAAACATGCAAACATAAAGCATGACATGGAAAAAGCAAAACTAACCTTTATCCGAAAGTGAAGGTTGGAGAGAAATAGAAGTCTTCGAACGCAAGGATGTAGTACGAACAAGATAAGGAGAAGTTTGAAAGATTGCAGAAACGGAAAATGGAAAGAGAGGGAAAATATTTATAAAAAGGCTAAGGGGCATAGTGGTAAAAAACGAGGCAGTCATTAATGAGACTGCACCGTTACCAAAGCCCTCAATCCCTAAATGATCCCTCAACAGACACGACGCTTGAATTGACGTAACTGTCAGAAACCAAAAGTCGCGAAAATCACGTCGGTTTCCAAGATCCGTGTTTTTTCAAACAAGTCGACTACGCACCCGAGTTGAATACTTGAACCCAAACTTTAAAGAAAATTTGGGCTCAAGTAGGGGCACTGTTCATACCCTGGCCCAATGCAAAGGCCCAGGTCCAACTAAAAGGCCTAATCTAAAGGATTAGAGCCTTGCTAAGTGCCGACCTTCACATAAGAAGTCGGTGTCAGCCACGACTTGGTCTGAAGAGGTCGGATGTGAGATTAGCTGGCAGATAAACACTCATTCAAATGAGTAACCACCCCTAAAATCTCTCTAACCGCCTCATAAAGCCATATCTTAACCTCCCCAAGATAATAGGGACGGTTACCACCCTAAAGATACGGCACTACACCAACGGTGGTTATTGGCTCACCACTATAAATACACTGACACCCCTCAGGTATTTCTAAGCCCAATACTCTCTAGACCTGCTTACACTCTTGCTAACTTAGGCATCGGAGTGTCTTTGCAGGTACCACCCCCCATTCACACGCGAGCACAAGTCGGACGGAGCCTCCCGAGCTGCGTACCTACCCGGAGTTCTCATCCATCGCACACTTGGGCCGCCAAACGCCATCCGTCGTATTAATCTCCGGTTACCTACCGTAACAGTAATATATGATACATAACATAGGTATATTTCAATTTTAATTTTAATACAATTAAAGAATGTCATGTTGCACATTTTGATTTTCAAATTACTAATTAGTCATTGATATTGATAATGATATATAAAAGAGATATAGTGGTTGAATGAATGAAAGAGATAGATAAAAGAAGAGGGAGGAGAGGAGAATTCCTTAATTTTGGAGGGAGAGATTTGATTTTGATTATAACGAGGGAGTGACATGTGACATATTTTGGTTGTAAAATTAGTAGGGAGGAGGAAAGAATTCTTTAATTTTGAAAGAAAAGATTTAATTTCAATTACAATGAGGAAGTGACATGTGGCACATTTTGGTTATAAAATTAGTAAGGAAGAGGGGAGAATTCTTTATAGAGGGAAAGATTTGATTCCAACTGCAATGAGAGAGTAACATGTGGAACATTTTAGTTGTAAAATTAGTAAGAAAGAGAGGAGAATTCCTTAATTTTGGAGGAAAAGATTCAATTCCAATTGCAATGAAAAAGTGACATGTTGCACATTTTTGTTGTAAAATTAGTAAGAAAAAGGGGAGAATTTTTAAATTTTGGAAGGAAAGATTTGATTTCAATTACAATAAGAAAGTGACATGTAGCATATTTTAATTGTAAAATTAGTAAGAAAGAGGAAAAAATTCTTTAATTTTAAAGGAAAAAATTTAATTCCAATAATAATAAAAAAGTAATATCTAGCACACTTTAGTTGTAAAATTAGAAATATAAAATAAATTTATCAATGAAAAAAATACAATTAGATAAAGGATTATTTATCACTAATCTAAATACTATTCATATTATAACCCAAATAATAAAAATCATAACTCAAATAAATTAGTCTACTAAAACTGGGCCCACTCTAATTGAAAAGAGTGGTCGATACCCACTAAGATGTGCTTTAAGAAGATACAGCCATACAGGTCAACCTACCCGACTTGCTTGGAGTGCCAGTAGTACAATCCATGCCCGACCTGACTTGGAGAATAATTCACTTTTTTAACAATGAGAAAAAAAAAATCATCTACTACTCATACATAAAAATTTATCAATGATAAATAAATTATCACTCGCCTCTATAAAAATCTTATCAAATTAGATATTATAAAAATCATCTACTACTCATGCATAAATAAGATTTTTATATTTAATGGGCCTAATTTGATAAGATTTAGCTAAATATCTATTAAATATATCATGAATTTCATACGTATATAAATTTTGATATTTATTATTATTATTTTTTATTCAGTTCTTATGTTATACTTATCTAAAAGAGTAAAATATTATTTTGATTCTTAATGTTTGGGCTAAATCTTAATTTGGTCTCTAACATTTTAAACGTTTTATTTCATTTTCAAAAAATTTTAAACAAATTTAATATTATTTCGCTGTTAAATTTGACATGAACAATTAACGAAATGAGTAACGTAGACGTTAACAACGTTTTTAGATAAATTATATCTTCTTATTTCATGTGTTAGATAAGCATAACCAAAATATTTTTTTAACACTTCATATTCTCATCGTTCTTCTTATATAAAACTCCAAATTCTAACAATCAATCATCAATCATTTAGAATTGTAATACCTTTATCACCAAAATGTCACGCTTCCAGTTGCGTCACTCTAATAGCGAGAATATTACGACGACATCCATGTATATAATAATAAGATAAGAGTCTTTAACTCAAAACCAAGTAAACTTTTCATTGGCAAAAAACCAGAAATACTTTTTCTTGAAAATATACATACATACATACATACATACATACAAACCAATCACAACACTTCAATAATAATAATAATAATAGTTCCTTATACAAATAACTTACAAACATTACAATCAACGACTCATATCCCTCTTTACAAAAATATAATATTAATGGCGAGGGTAAAAAATAATGACTAAGCTAATATAGCAATATCGTATAACCAAAAACATATTAATCTCTTCGTAAGCTTCTTTGTCAGTTTCCTGAAAAGGTAAGACTCTAGGGAGGTGAGAACCTAACCACAAGGTTTCACAGAAAAATTTTAAAATTGTCATAAAAAGATATATATATATATATATATATATATATATATATATATATATATATATATATATATATATATATATAGTTAACCACCTAAAATCCTAATTCATATTTTTTTTATAAAAATCTTAAAAGTGACCTAAACTGTATGAATGACCATCCTCTTTCAAACATAGGTTCATTAAGTCTATGCTGAATTAGTTAGATTTTTCATACTTTGCTAAACTTCAACACAAATTAATCATGGCCTCCGGCCGATCACGTAATCAATCACAGTTTTTGCCCCAAGCAACTCAATCAACACTCATTCACCACAATCCAATCAACCAGACAAAATCACAACTAATAAAATTCAAACACAATCAGAAGCAATTACAGCAAGTATGGCGATTAGCAATTAATCAGAAGTATTCACATAGGCAAACCAAATACAATATGCACACCCAAACAATATCAATAGATGCATATGATGCATGTCTGTCCTACTGGTCATAAACTCACGTGTCGGTTAAACTACCAGGACCCGACACATCTGGTAACTAACCCAGATATCGTTTCTCTTATGCGCATCCCCACGAGGCATATAGTTGGGGGAAGGGGTTGAGGAGTGGCATCATCGGCCATGGTCTTGCAAAAGAAAGTAAGATAAAATTATCGTGGGGTTATTTAAGTTCTGGCCTCACGATGGGCGCCAAATGTTCCGTTAAGGATACTCTTTCGAGTTATAGATCGGCTTCATGCTATTCTGCTTGTCTTTGAAGCCTCTTATCAGAACTAAACTGGTAATTGACCTGGTCATACGAATGAATTACTGGTTCAATCGGTGAGTCACTAATCTACCCCGTTGATTGGGTCATAATTAAATAAAAATATAAAATTATAAAATTAAAATTAAAATTAAAAGTTATATGCATATTTTCAAAATATATTAATAACAATTAAATATCAATTCTTAGATATAATTTATACTGCAAAAAAAGATAATAAATTAGTCATTAGTATAAAATATTTTCTCAATTTAAATAAATAAATAAAATAAAATATAACACAATTAATATTAATATATCTATATATTTGTATATCATATGTTGTTACTTATTTGGTATCTATATGAATCTATACTTAAAAAGATAAAAAAAATTAAACATTCATTCATATTTTGTTATATATATATATTTTTTTTGACATACATAATAGTATGAAACAAGTTGGCATAGTGGCAAGGAGGATGCTATGTGCACACGTTCAAACCCCACGTTGCATGTAATGTAGATCCATTTAGAATATTCATGAAATATTGTACTTCATTTGGTTTCTTTATGTCATTTTACCTATATTCAATGAAAAACTTTAGGAGATATGTTTCAATTTCTCTTACTTATAGTTAGAAGACAACTCTAAATATTTATAAATTCTTACACTTAAAATTTTGATAGTTGTATAATGTACTCTAAAAAATAATAAGAATGCTATAATATAATAATTTCGTGACATTAAATAATTACATCTAAAATAAATTATAAAATTATCTTTTGAGAATCAACTTAACATTTTTTAAAAATGGATAAGACATGTGTATGAATTTTTAGATTAAATAAATTTAAATTAAGTGATTTAAATAGAATTATAGGTAATTTAACATAGTTAATACATACTATATATTTATATATTATATCAATATCACATGTTATTTTACATAAATTATGTATAAATTTTGTATTTTTATTTATCTTAAATTTTACTTAGATAACAAAAAATTAAATTTTAAATTTTTATTATAAAAAATTTAATATAAAATTATAAAATTATTTAACTTAAAAATTTAATTTATTCAAAAAAAATTCAATACATGAATAATGGTTTATAAAAATGCAGCACGTAATCTGTAGCAACATCTAGCATATTATGCTTCATCATTTGGTCACAAATTACAACAAAATGCTGTGGTTTATGTCTTGTATTTTTTATTCATGATCCATGATAGAGTGTAGCGAATTATTACTGTGTGTATTTTGAGTGTAATTCACAATACTCTGTAACAGATTATATATGTGTAAACAGTAAATGAATGGTGGTAGAATGTAACAATTTACATAAAATGAATTTAGGATAAAAATATAATTAACCTATTTTTAAAAATGACATTTACGTAAATTTAATATCTAAATAATTTATTTATGTAACTTGCCCCAATGTCTTAATTTCTTCTTTTGTTTCTTCTTAAAAATTTATGTTTACATTATCTATTTATCATTAATAAGTTATTTATGTATTTTCTTCTTATATTTTTCACCAAAAAATTGTCATTAAAAAAATTTCTATATTTTTATCATAAAACTTTTGTATTTATCGCCAATAAATTTCTATGCTTATCCTATTTTCTTTTTTTTAGTTGTGTTTTTTCTTTTTCATTTTATTTTTTTGTTTCTCTCCTTTTTTTTTCATAAAACTTTTAAAAATATACAAACAAACCATCAAAGAAGATTGATAATATAAGAAGAAAACATATAAGAAAATAGGATGCATAATAGTGTAATATTAGTCTAATTTAGTTATATTTGGTTACTAAAAACAGTGTCATATATATAACATTTTTATTTAATTTATTATCTATTATATATTTCTAATTTTACAATCAAAATGTGTACATATATCACTTTTTTATTATAATTAAAATTAAACTTTTCTTCTAAAATTAAGAAATTTTCCTCTACTTCTTACTAATTTTTACAACCAAAATGTGCACATGTTACTCCTCTACTTCTTACTAATTTTTATTTTAATTTTTGTAGTAAAAAAATTTTGTTAATTACTGACATAACACATTAATAATTAACATGTAATTACAACATTTAGTCCAGTTAATTAATGGTCAGAAAACTTCATTTAATTTTATATAAATGTAATTTTATCTAACAAAATTAATTTATACGTCTTACTTATATAGATTTACCTAATTTATAGTATATTTTAAAAATATAATAATAATTTTTGTATGTTTTAATAAATTTTATACAAATATTTTGTATAATATTTTTAAAACATATGTTAAGTAGAAATTATTTGTAAGTAGAAGCTCATATATTAAAAGTTATTTTTAATTATGATGGAGATGATAAAAAAAAGTCTCAAAGAGAAATAGTGACTCCTGAATTTTTATTTTTTCTTTCTACTTTTTCATATTAAAGTTATCTTATTAAAGTTAGACTTTTGTATTCTTTTTTATTATATTTTTTGTCTTTAGTCCAACTTGGATCAATTTTCAATAATAAATTACATACTTTTAATTAAAAAAAAGTTCAACGATACCCAACCAACCAAGCACTCATCAGACCATCACAAATACATTCACTTGTCAATTAATTATAATTTAAATTACATAATCTCTTTTTTTATCTAGAGATTTTAAATTCGAATCCTATTAATTATAATCGATTGAAAAAAAATCTCCTAACCATGGTTGTAAAATATGATAAATGTGTGATCAATGTGTAAATATATACCTAAAATTAAAAATTATCTAATCCATATGATACTTGAGATTAAAATGGTCCGATATATCAAAAAAACAAAAACAAAAAAAAACATATCCACTTTAATTTCTACTATCTCTTTATATATCCGCACATTAATCAACACTTCCTCTTCATTCTCCAATGTCATAGTACAACCCACATCATTAATCATTAACTTATGTAAACTCCAATAATCCTCCCCTTCCAATAGACCGTACCACAGACTTTTATTTATTTATTTATTTTATTCACATTTTCTTCATCGTATCATCAACATCCGGATATGCCTATGGATAAGATAGGATACGAGTTTATGGTGTACCTTATCCTATTCTATCCGTACTTCATATATAACATATATTTTATAAAAATCTTTCTATATAGTGGAGGAAGTAAGAATTGAATCCACATCTCTTATGTAATGATTTATAATAAGAAACAACCACTAAAATAGTTAGTTAATTTAGTAATTTAGAGCATTAATATTTTATTTTATATGTTATTAATACGTATAAAATTCGAAATAATTGAATTTTATATTTACTTTAAAAAAAATTTAATATTTCTGCGAGTAGGATAGGATTTAAAATTTTAGGGTGCGAATAAGACTAGAGTTGAAAGATTCTCAACCCGTAAATATAGTAGGGTAGAATTTTAATAAAATTTTCAACTCGCGAGTAGAGTTAAAATAGGGTCCAAATCCTACCCTACTCTACCCATTGCTAACCTGAATATGCATATCCAAGAGAAGCAACAACAAGAAATATTGTCGGAGAGAGAGAGCACGGGAAGCCACTAGGGAACCCGAGTGGGCTTCAGTGGGCCTCTGAGCAGCCCAATAATGACGAGCCACAAGAAAAGTGGCAGCAGCAACAAGAAGAACAAGAGCGAGAGATTCTCCGACGAAGGCAACGAGCTGGTGGAGATTACCTTGGACGTCCGGAATGACTCTGTGATCGTCTAAAACGTCCGAGGTGGCGACTCCGAGACCACGTATCTGGCCAGCCGACTCGAGAAGCGACCATCGTCGCTCGGGCAGCGGCTGAGACAGGTGTCCCAGGAGCTGAAGCGCATGACATCCGCCCCCAAAGCCTTCGACAAAATCGATAGGAGTAAGTCGGGAGCGACGCGTGCGCTTCAAGGCCTCAAATTCATGAGCAAGAGTGGTGTTGTTGGGAGTGATGAGGGTTGGTTACAGGTTGAGAAGAGGTTCGAGGAGTTGAGTATTGATGGGAAGCTGCCAAAGACGCGGTTCAGCCAGTGCCTAGGTAGATACACCTAACATGCATGTTTCTTTAGTGGTAATTAGTACAAGAATCATTAATAATGCTCTAGTCGGATTTGCATTGGGAATTGGGATAAAACTGTTTCTTTGGAGGTTAAATTTAGATGAATTTTACATGTAAAGTGAAAAGTTTGCATGTTTTTTCTCAACTATTATGTCAAACTTTAGGGTGTGTTAGGAATGTTGTTCAGAATCAGCTCTTCATTTTTACTCTATAGCTTACACACACTTAAAAGCTAGTTTCATGATAATATTCTAAAGACCAAGTTAATTTTTTCATTTTTTTTTCTTTTACTAGAAGTATATATTAGTTCTTAGCATTATTTATTTATAAATATAAAAAATATTGATAGGTTAAAAAAAATTTTTTGTTGTTGTTTCAAAGTTTGTCTTCAAAATGGCATGATATGCTTGTTGGTTCTCTGAATGAAAAAGTGAATCCGAGTATATATAATAGGTGCCGCCTTCTATGATGGCTTGTTGTTTGGTGGCTAAGAATGACTTTTTTTGACCATCTAATAATATAGGGGCACATGTGTAGTAGACAGTCAAACGAAAGAATGCACTAACTTTTAGTCAAAGCTAGCAATGAGTACTCAGTGCCGTAACATTAAATATTTATTCCAGGGACATGAGTGGGATTTTGGGTTCCAAAAACAGGATTTTGATATAGGCCAAAGTGTGGGTTTGACAAAAACGTATAGTTAAAAAATTGGTTCGATATCCAAAAATTTCTTAGACAATAACTAAGATTTATAGCCTAAAAGGAGAGGTAAATTATAAATTTCGTTGTAGACGAAAATAAAAAAAAAGAAAAGATAAAAGTGGTTCTTATATGTCTGATTTAAAAAGAAAAGGAAAAAAAATCATGCAATAATTTTTTGTTATGTTAATTAGGATAAATTTTAAGAATGATATTCGGTTATTGACTTGTTGACTCAAATTAATTATAGATTATGTGCAGCATGATTAAGGTATGAAATAAAAATCATAAAAAAAAATTTGAGAATAAAATTTAGTTATATTAATTTAAGTATTAGATTCAATTGAAAACAAAATAATTCATCGTTGTAATTTTAAAATTTAAAGTACTTTTTTTAGAGTAAGAATTTGTTTATTGTGTTAGAAGCTAAAACTTGAGTGAGAAAAAGTTTAAAAGAACTTGCTTTTAAGGAGACAAGTTACTTGGAGTATTAATTATATCAATAATATTTAAAAAACAATAAAAATTAATTTAATATAAATAATTATATATTATTTTATTTAATATTTATTAATTATCATTAAAATAATTATATAATTTAAATATAACAAATATGTAATTATAGATGTATAATAAAATAATTGATTAAATTAGAATTTTTTAATATTAAAGATTTTTTGTTATCATAAAGCATAAGTAATCTTAAGTTTTAATTTAATTGGTTTGAAAATTTTGTATTTATAAAATTCAACAATAATCAAGATTTTCGGACAATGCGCACACTTTTAGTTTAAGCCAACATTTCATTATTGAAAAAGCGTGCGCATTGTTCAAAGTGTCTTGATTATTATTGAATTTTACAAATATAAATTTTTCAAATAAAAAATTTTTAATATGAAAAAATTTTAATTTAATCAATTGTTTTATTATACATCTATAAATATATATTTATTAGGGTAAAAAACACATATATGCTAAGGGGAAATTGATATTACGCAAATCAGCTAAACAAGTATCTCATTCATCAATTAACCAGAGTATAAATTATATTTCTTCATAATTCGAATCAACCTAGATCGAATTATGACCAATCCAAGCGTACAAGTAGTTCGAATCAAGTAGAGTCGAATTAGATAATCATAATTCGAATTTAGTCAATTCGAATTACATGCATCACGTGACAAGGGGAAGTTCGAATCATATTGATTTGAATTACTCCCTTTTCGTAACAAATTCTAATAAAATTTTTTAATGAATTTATTTAAATTATACTGCAAAAAATATTTTATTCTATACAAAATAATTTTTAAAAAATGGCTTAAAATGTTTTTTAAATTATTTTGCATACAATAAAATATTTTTTTGTGGTATAATTTAAATAAATTTATTAAAAAATATTCCTGAGCTATCAAGAATGAATAGAAGAGTATTGTATAAAATTCGAATTGCTCATTGTATAATTTGAATAAGGCTTGGTTTGGTAAAGCTTTACTTTTTAAGAGTAGCTCATGAAAGCTGTCTTTTAAAAGACGACTTTTTAAAAGCTACAACTTTGGTAAAATCACATTAAAAATTTGATATTTTAAACATCATTTTTGGACTCAGTGGGTCTTTCCGAGTCAGAAAATGTATTTTCTGCGAAAACCGTGAAAAATCGTGAACCGACAGTTGAACCGGTTCAAGTCTGTCCGGTGCTGCGCGAGAAAAAGTAGAAACATTCAAAAACCTTAAAAAAACATTAGAGATGGAAAACCGAGCGTTAATTTTAAAGGTTTAGCCCAAAGTTGGGCCAAACGGGCTAAAAATGCTAACGGGTTGAACCGGGCCCAAGTTGGGCTCAAGTCCAACATATATAAAGGTTCATTTAATGAATCCTAGCCTCCATAAATACTCTCACTTCAGATTCGAGAGAGGGAGGAGAGGAAGAAGAAAACCCTAACCACCTCCATCTTCCCAAGCTCATATCTTGAGTTCTAGAGCTCCGATTTGCGTGTCGTCAGCGGCTACGCATTTCTTGAGAAGAGCTCTACAAAACCCACCCAAGAAACTTTAGAGGTAAGCTTGAAATCCTTCCAGTTCTGCTCTCCAAAATTTCGGGTTTTTTCAGGGTTTGGGTTAAATAGGTTTTGTGATTTTGGGTGTTTAGGTTTGCTCTAATCCTTGCTTAACCTTGGATTTTGGCCATCAAATCTATTGGGAGAGGTAAGAGATACTAAACCCTTGTGAAATTTGATTTATGTTGAGCCTTAGGTTAATTTTGTGGTGATTTATATGTATATAGCTTGATTATTGTGAGTTTGGAGCTTGTTGGTGCCTGTTGGAGCTAAATTGGTGATTGAATTGTAGTTGAAAACTCATTTGGTTTATATTGGGAATCGGCTAAGGTATGGTTTCGGTTTTCTCTACGTAGTATATAATATTCATGGACACTTAGGCTAGTGACCCATAGGATAGGATTGGATTTTGAATGGTTGATGAGTTATTGGGTGTAATTGTATGATGATGATTGATGAAATGATGAATTTTGAGTTGATAATGATGATTAATAGTGATATGTTGAGGAAGAATTATTTGTGATGTTGTGTAGTGGATTATGTTGATAAATGTGGTAATGGTGTTGATTTATTTGGTAATATAGTTGAAAAATTGTTAATGAAGTTGGATATATAAGATATATTGATATTGATATTGTGGATAAGGAAAAATGTGGCATGTTTGGTGTAATATGCCATAGAGTGTTGAATTTGATGAGAATTGGAGTTTTCGAGTGGTTTGGGTTGGTTTGGTTGTGTTTTATGAAGAAATTGTGAAAATTGTGATTTTGGGTAAAAGTGGAATTTTGGTGAATTTTATTTGATCATAAATTTTGCCTCGGTTTTGAAAATTAGTTGAAATTTATTTAGAATTAAAGATCTTTGAAAACCCTTTAAATCAGTATAAAGATTGTGAAATTTGAAAATTTTTAGAGGAAGTTATGATTATTCAAAAATTGGTGTTGAAAATTGGAAATTTTGAAAAGTTACAGAATTCAGAGTTTTCTGGTACGTGCGCACGCACACTCTGCATAAATGGTGACCTATGTGTCTGCACACGTAGAGGCAGGCAATCTTCCTGCAGCGCTGGCACGGCTTGTGCGCGCGCACACCAATGGGAGAATTGCAACCTGTGCGTACGCACAGACTTGTGTACACGCACACGTTGGGGAGGCCAATCTGTTGGGGGCGCTGGCACAGGTTGTGCGAGCGCATAGACCCTTTGTGTTTTGGAACCTGTGCGTACGTGTGCATACGCACACTTTTAAAAATTTCCTAGGCGTGCGCACGCACACCCCTATGCGAACGCACACGCCCTGTTTTTCAAATTTTGCTTTATTTTCAACTATTCTACCTCCCCAATAAGGTTGTAAGCTTCTATAACACCTTTCTAAGACTTTTGGGTATATTTTTGGGTGCTCAAACCTGGAAAAGGGTTTAAAGATTGTAGACACTAATATTAGGAAAAAGGTTATCAAACGGAGTTCTAGGTTTCTGTTGTGTGGGGGAAGGTCTGACAGTGTGTGATGAATGGTTGATGAATGAGATGCGAAAGCAAGGAACAGAAATATGAAAGAATAGTGGTTGAAAAGAGTCGAGGACTCTGGATAAAGTGATGGATCCATCTTGTGCTAAAAATGTTTTGAAAACCACTGTACCACATTTTATTGAGATTATGTGACGCTATGCGCCCGGCAGGGGCCGAGGTTGGATCCCGCCTGTCAAGGTAGCGGCGGCAGCGTAAGGGCGGTGGTTCGTCCCGCTTGCACTTAGATGCGAGGTCGGAGGCAATAGATCCCGCTCGCATCCCTTCGGATCATCAGAAAGTGTAGGCGCAAAACCCTGGGCAGTGATTCGAGCACTATATCTCGGGGGTTCCCACACCATGAATCCGAAGGGTGACATCTCCATGGAGATGTGTCAGGTTGGCAGTTGAACCGACAATGTGATATCACAGCTAGTAGGGCAGGCATTCATCATATGCATTTTCTACCTATTTGTATGCTTTGCCAACTTGATATTGTTTCTCCCTATCTGCGAAATATGTCTAATTGCTACTTGTATTAATTGTTGTATATGCTTCTACTTGTGTTTTACTTGTATTGTATATACTTGTGCTTTGCTGGAGTTGAGGAGGTTCAGAAGGCGGTGGGGATGGGATCGCATGGTGGATCGGATGGTGAAGGCTGTGGAACAGCGGTGTTTGATTAGAGTAGAATTTTCCTAGGATAGATTACCCTGTTATAGTATTAAGGTTTAAGTTGTACTGAGGAATTACATATTATGCTGTTTTGGTTTAGTATGCTTTAAGCTTGAATTCTTATGATGGATATAGAGTCTAGGATTGCCTTTGGTGTTCTGGGGTCTTATATCCTACATCACTGGGCACTGTTACCATACTAAGAACTTCCAGTTATCATACCATATTCTGTTGTGTTTTTCAGATGCAGGTCGCAATCCACCTCAGTGAATTGTCTGATTGGTGATAGGAGCGGAGGATCTGGATTATCTTTTGGAGTCTTTTGATTTACTATATATATATGTCTCTCACTTTTGTATTTTACTTTGGCCTAGAGGCTTGTATTGAGAGAACAAAATTTGTATAAGCTATTTTTACTGTCTGGTTACATACATGGTCTGTATATGGCTAGCCGGCTTAAACTCCGCGAGTCGTGGCTAGTGTCTTATGATATTATACTATTATACTATGATGTTTTGTCATTCTATACCTGGTTCTTAAGTTTTAAGTTAGTAGCTACGTTAGTACGTTTTGCGCTTTTCAAATCCGGTGTTTGAGCTATATTCTTCATCAGGCTTCTAGATATTATCAACTCCTTCTATATATAATATATAAATAAGCTTAGAACTGTCGTAACCCTTGATTAATCTTTGCTTTACAACACGAGGCAAGGCTTAGGCTAATTAGGGTGTTACATTTAGTGGTATCAGAGCGATTCGTCTTCGTGAGCCTGAGGGATGGACCGATTGTGCTTTAGTGCATACTCTATGTGTCTTTTCTTTGATGCTATTAGGTTATCTGTTTGATATATGCATAGCATGCTTGTTTGTGAGTGTCTGTTTGGGATAAATTGAAGCACTAGACTTTTGATATTGAGACTAATCACCTTGATATCGATTGTTTGGTGTAGACAGAAATCCTACATGGCTACTCGCGGGCGAGGTCGAGTACGTTCATGTGAGAGTAAGAACGAGCTACCGGCGGACAACCATGCCGAATTCATGGCGGCGATGGAGAATCTGGCCAACACTATGGAGGCGAATGCTACTGCGACTCTGCAAGCTGTGCAGAGGCTAGGTCAACCGGCCGGGAACAGCAACGGAAACAGGAATAGCAACGAAAATGTGAACGGTGAAGGGAATGCTCATGCTAACGCTGAAGGAAACAGAGATAACATAGGAGGCATTCCGATGACTTTGGCAACCTTCCTCATGGTTCATCTACCAACATTCCGAGGATCAACTAATCCCACTGAAGCGGACCATTGGTTCCAAGCCATGGAGCGTGCTTTACAGGCACAGCATGTTCCATACAATCAGTATGTGGAGTTTTCTGCTTATCAGCTTGCGGGAGAGGCCCAGCCTTGGTGGCAAGCAGAGTGTCTCTTGCTACAACTACAGAATGCTGAGGTTCTGTGGGATGTGTTCCGAACGGCTTTTTACAAGAAGTACTTCCCTGAGTCTGCAAGGGAAGTGAAGGAGATGGAGCTTATGCAGTTGAAGCAAGATTCCATGTCTGTGGCTGAGTACACCAACAAGTTTGAAGAGCTTTGTAGGTTTTCTCGGGTGTGTCAGGGTGACCCGGAGACCTTCGAGAGCTGGAGGTGTATTAAGTACCAGAGGGGTTTGAAGGATAGCATTATGACTGCTGTTGCTCCTATGGAGATCCGTGTCTTCTCTGACTTAGTGAACAAAGCAAGGGTGGTGGAGGAATATGCCAAGACAGTGGCTGCGTCCAAGGACACTCATAGAGGAGGCAGCAGCGGAGGGCGTGGCAAGTATCACCATCCGAGGGGTCAGAGTTTCGAGAGAGGAGGGTACGCCCACCAAGGTCAAGGAGGTTTCAGGAAGAACACTCATGATCAGTTTTAGCGTGGTAAGGGAAGAGGGAGCCAGAGTGGGTGCTTTAATTGTGGATTGCCTGGTCATATCGCGAGGGGTTGAGCTCGTGGGAAGAACCTGAATGCGAGTCAGGGTCAGCACCAGGGGCGAGTCTTTGCTGTGAATGCCAAGGATGCTTCCAAGGCAGATCCGTTGATGAGAGGTATTTGTTTATTTAGTGATAAGACTTTAATTGCATTATATGATACTGGAGCATCGCATTCGTTTATCTCGTTTGCTAAAGTTGAGGAATTAGTCTTGAAAGTGTCAGAGTTACCTTTTGATCTACATGTACATACTCCACATCAGACAGTTATGACTAGATCAGGTTGTAAGCAAGTAGGTTTCAAGCTTGAGGATAGAGATTTTGTATAGGATTTGATCTGTTTACCTATGGTTGGGTTGGAGTTGCTTTTGGGGTTCGATTGGTTATCGAAGAATTGGGTTTTGTTGGATTGCCTTGAGTAGACAAATCAGTTTATGCCGGAAGGAGAGAGTGGAGCAGTAATAGCCGCGGGATACTACCTGAACTCTGTAGTGGTGCGCTTTAGTGGGGAAGAGTGTCAGGGTTACATCTTGTTAACTGCTAATGCTTCGGGTGATACCCAAGCCTTAGATCAGACTCCGGTAGTTAGGAATTTTTCGGAGGTATTTCTGGAAGATATCCCTGAGTTCACCTCAACGGGAGATTGAGTTTGCGATAGACTTGGTGCCTGGAGCTGGACCAGTGTCGATTGCACCGTATAGGATGGCTCCAAAAGAGCTAGCCGAGTTAAAGGTTCAGTTGGAAGAGCTTCTGGCCAAGAGGTTCATTCGACCGAGTGTATCACCGTGGGGAGCGCTAGTTTTATTGGTAACAAAGAAGGATGGAGGAATGCGACTGTGTGTGGATTACCGCTAGTTGAACAAAGTGAATGTGAAGAATAAGTACCCGTTGCCAAGGATAGACAACTTGATGGATCAACTACAAGGAGATGGGGTGTTTTCCAAGATAGACTTGAGATCCGGTTACCATCAGATATGGGTGAAGGAGGATGACATCCCTAAGACCGCGTTTTGGACACGTTATGGACATTACGAGTTTGTGGTGATGTCCTTTGGATTAATGAATGCACCTGCTGTTTTCATGGATTATATGAACAGAGTCTTTCGTCCCTTTCTGGACAGGTTCGTGGTGGTTTTCATAAACGACATCTTAGTTTACTCCAAGACGGCGTGAGGAGTGATGAACGGATATTTTATACGCTTTTTGGTGGTATTTTCATGTAGTTTTTAGTATGCTTTAGTTACTTTTTAGTATATTTTTATTAGTTTTTATGCAAAAATCACATTTCTTGACTTTACTATGAGTTTGTGTGTTTTTCTGTGATTTTAGGTATTTTCTGGCTGAAATTGAGGGACCTGAGCAAAAATTTGATTCAGAGGCTGAAAAAGGACTGTAGATGCTATTGGATTCTAACTCTCCTTCACACGAAATGGATTTTCTGAAGCTACAGAAGCCCAATTGGCACGCTCTCAATTGCGTTGGAAAGTAGACATGTTGGGCTTTCCAGCAATGTATAATAGTTCATACTTTGTCCGAGATTTGATAGCGCAAACTGGCATTTAAACGCCAGCTTTTTACTCTTTCCTAGCATTAAACGCCAGAACTGGCATAAAAGTTGGAGTTAAACACCCAAACTGGCACTAAAGCTGGCGTTTAACGCCAGGAATAGTCTATGCACGTGAAAGATTCAATGTTCAGCCCAAACACACACCAAGTGAGCCCTGGAAGTGGATTTCTGCACTATCTATCTTAGTTTACCCATTTTCTATAAACCTAGGTTACTAGTTTAGTATAAAAACTACTTTTAGAGATTCATTTTGTACCTCATGACATTTTACATATGAATTTGTATCTTCTACAACATGAGTCTCTAAACCCCATGGTTGGGGGTGAGGAGCTCTGCTGTGTCTCGATGGATTAATGTAATTATTTCTGTTTTCTATTCAATCACGCTTGTTTCTATTCTAAGATATTCATTCGCACTTCAACATGATGAATGTGATGATCCATGACAATCATCACCATTCTCAACTTATGAACGCGTGCCTGACAATCACTTCCGTTCTACCTTAGATTGAGTGTGTATCTCTTTGGTTCTTGGTTCACGAGTTTGATTGCCTCTCCTGACAATAGAGTGTTTAAATCCAAGAAACCAGAGTCTTCGTGGTATAAGCTAGAATCAATTGGCAGCACTCTTGAGATCTGGAAAGTCTAAACCTTGTCTGTGGTATTTTGAGTAGGATCTGGGAAGGGGTGACTTTGACGAGCTTCAAACTCACAAATGTTGGGCGCAGTGACAGTCTGCAAAAGGATCAATGGATCCTATTCCAGCACGAGTGAGAGCGACAGATGATTAGCCCTACGAAACCCGTAGTTAGACCATTTTCACTGAGAGGACATATGGTAGCCATTGACAATGGTGATCCACCAACATACAGCTTGCCATGGAAGGAGCCTTGCGTGCATGAAGAAGACAACAGTAGGAAAGTAGAGATTCAGAAGATAGAGCATCTCCAAATCCTCAACCTGTTCTCCATTACTACATAACAAGTATTATTCATTTCATGTTCTTTTACTTTTTACAAACAAAACTCTTTTCATTATTAATCTCCTGACTAAGGTTTACAAGATAACCATAGATTGCTTCAAGCTGACAATCTCCGTGGGATCGACCCTTACTCATGTAAGGTATTACTTGGAGGACCCAATGCACTTGCTGGTTAGCTGTGCGGAATCGCAAAAGTGTGATTGTGATTTCATGCACCAAGTTTTTGGTGCCATTGTTGGGGATTGTTCGAGTTTGGACAACTGACGGTTTATTTTGTTACTTAGATTAGGAAAAATTTGTCTTTTTGGTTTAGAGTCTTTTATTTTTTTAAAAAAATTTCAAAAATATCATTTTTCTTTATTAATATTTATTTTTTTAGTTTAGTTTCATGTTTTAAGTTTGGTGTCAATTGCATGTGGTTATTTTCTTTCAATTTTTCGAGTTGTTCTTGTTTATTTTTCTTGTTTGATCTTTGAATTTTCTTGTTTGGTGTCTTTCCTCATTTTTCCTGTGTATTTTCGAATTATTAGTGTCTAGAGTATAAAAATTTTTAAGTTTGGTGTTTCTTGTGTTGTTATTACCTTAAAAATTTTTCAAAAAGTGTTCTTGGTGTTCTTTTTATGTTCTTGTTGTTCTTGTGAGTTTTCACAGTGTTCTTGAGTCTTTTGTTCTTGAGTGTTTTGATCTTAAAATTTTTAAGTTTGGTACTCCCTGGTGTTTTCTCTTCAAATTTTCGAAAATAAGGAGCATTAGATCTAAAAATTTTAAGTCTTGTGTCTTTTTATTGTTTTTCTCTTTCCTCATTAAATTCAAAAAAATAAAAAAGATCTTTTCCTTTATTCACTCATAATTTTCGAATTCCTTGAGTTGATTTAGTCAAAATTTTTAAAATTTGGTAGTTTCTTGTTAGTCAAGTCAAAATTTTAATTTTTAAAATTATCTTCTTAAACCTTTTTCAAAACAAACTCTTTTTCAATCTTCTCTTTTTATTTTTTTTCGAAAATCCTTCATAAAATTTTTCAAAATCTTTTTCTTTTTCTTACATACAATTTTTGAATCTCGTCTTGGTTCACTAAATTGATTGAAAAATTTTAAGTTTGGTGTTTTCTTGTTAAGAAAGTTTCAATCTTTAAAATTTTAAGATCATATCTTTTTCAAAACTTCCTAACCACTTTCTCTCTCTTCACTTTTCGAAAATCCTCACCCAAAATCTTTCATTTATTTTATTTTATTTTATTTTATCTTCTTTTATTTTTGATTTTCTAAAAAAAATTTAAGTAATAAATATAATATTTCTATCTCCAATCTACATCATCTCCCATTCTCCATGATGGACCTAAGTGAAAATGAACAGTCCAGAAGGACTCTGGGGTCATATGCTAACCCCACTACTGCTTCATATGGGAGTAGTATCTGTATACCCCCCCATAAGAGCTAACACTTTTGAGCTAAATCCTCAGCTCATTATCATGGTGCAGCAAAATTGCTAGTATTCCGGTCTTCCACAGGAAGAACCTACTGAGTTTCTGGCACAATTCTTACCAATTGCTGACACAGTACGTGATAAAGAAATAGATCAAGATGTCTAGAGATTATTGCTATTTCCATTTGCTGTAAAACACCAAGCTAAGAGGTGGTTAAATAACCAACCCAAAGCCAGCATAAGAACATAGAAACAGTTGTCAGACAAATTCCTGAATCAATATTTCGCTCCAAAAAGGATGACACAGCTAAGGCTGGACATCCAAGGCTTTAAACAAGAGGATAATGAATCTCTTTATGATGCTTGGGAGAGGTACAGAGAGATGCTAAGGAAGTGCCCCTCTGAAATATTTTTAGAATGGGTGCAGTTATCTCTAGATCACTCAGCTGGTGGATCTATACACATGAGAAAGACAATTGAAGAGGCTCAAGAGCTCATTGATACAGTTGTTAGAAATCAGCATCTGTATGATAAACCCCATTTTTAGGGTTTATCTTGTATTGAATTTAGAATATTTTGATGACCTCTTCTCGCATTGAGCCTATGAATTAGCATGGTTTTGTAATCTCTCCCGTATTTGTGCTTAAGTGTAAAAACATGCTTTTTAAGCCTTATTTTGATGAACTTTAATTCTTCTTTGATTCCATAAGATGCCTTGATGTGTTTGCTAGTAATTCCAGGATTGAAATAGACTAGGCATGGATCAAAGAGAGCAAGAAAGGAAGCATACAAGTGGAGAGAAGCATGAAAAGTCAAAGAAGTGAAATCAGCCGAGCACGCGCACGCGCATAAGGCGCCCGCACGCACATTGCAGAAACGGCCAGGGACGCGCACGTGTACCCTGCGCGCACGCGTCGAAGTTCGCACATGACTTCATTAAAAGCAACACGTGCCTGGCGATTTGGAAGGGTTTCTGAACCTATTTTGGCGCCAATTACTGATAGAAAGGAATAAAAGGATCAAGGATTGAAGGGGGGAAGACATTAGAAGTTAGTTACCATTAGTCATAGTTTTTAGTTTTTAGTTTAGTTTAGAGAGAGAAGCTCTCACTTCTCTCTAGAATTAGGATTAGGTTTAGGTTAATCTCTCTTCTTAGATTTAGGTTTAATTCATGCTTTAATTCACTTCTCCTTAATCAAGTCTTAATCTTCTCATCTTCCTCTTTCTAGTTATGTGCTTTAATAATTGTAATTCTTCATTTTGTTTTGGATAGATTGTTGTTCCTTCGTTTTCTTTCAATAATGCAATTTGAGGTAATTCATGATAATTGTGATTTCCTTGATTGTTGTTGTTAATTCCTTTGCAATAATTGTTGTTAGATTCTATTCTTGTTATTGATTTACTATGCTTTCTTTTTACACCTTCCAAGTGTTTGATGAAATGCTTGGTTGGATTTTAGTGTAGGTCTTGTTCCTCTTGGCCTAGGTAGAGTAACTAGTGACTCTTGAGTTATCTAATTCCTTTGGTGATTGATGATTAGAAGTTGCTAATTGATTTGAATGCCTCTAAAGCTAGTCTTTTCTTTAGGAGTTGATTAGGACTTGAGGAATCAAATTGATTCATCTACTTGACTTTCCTCCATGGTTAGAGGTCAACTAAGTGGGAGTAATGGACAATTTGTTATCACAATTGAAGAGGATAACTAGGATAGGACTTCTAGTTCTCATATCTTGCCAAGAGCTTTGTTAGTTGTTAGTTTACTTTCTTTGCCATTTATATTTTTTGTCCAAAATCTTAAAAACCCTAAAATAACTCACAACCAATAACAAGACACTTCATTACAATTCCTAGGGAAAACGACCCGAGGTCCAATACTTCGGTTTATAAATTTTAGGGGTTTGTACTAGTGACAAACAACTTTTTGTATGAAAGGATTATTGTTTGGTTTAGAAACTATACTTTACAACGAGATTTCATTTGTGAAATTCTAAACCGTCAAAAATCTATTCATCAAAATGGCGCCGTTGCCGGGGAATTGCAATGGTGTTATGTTATTGGTTATTGTATATATGTGAATAGTGTGAATATCTTGCTTTTTGCTTTATTTTCTAGTTTTTGTTAGTTTTATTTTGTTTTTCCATAATGAATTCTCACTTTGGCTATGAGTTTGGTTCTAATTATGTTGTAGGAAATGAGAGCTTCAATGAAGATGTGTATCAAGGATGGGATAACCAAAGGTGGGAGGAGCCATATGCATATGATCAATCCTCATGGCAACAACCTCCACCAATGCACTATGAAGAAGAGCCATTCTATGATGCATACCAATCAAATGGCTATGGTGAATCTCCTTGTGATTTTCAAGAACCACCACCATATGCCTATGAATCATATCCTCAACATAGCCCTCAACCACACTCACAAGCCCATTTTCACCAACCACCTTCACATGACCCTAATCCATATCCATCCTACCAACAACCATATGAGACATATGAACCACATATAGAGCCACCACCATTCCAACATCAATATTTTCAAGAGCCACCCCCTCCATATTATTACCAAGATGAACCACCTCCAATAAATGAGAATTTTCAACCACAAGATGAATACTACTTTCCACCACAACCTCCCATGGAAGAATACTCATATTCTTCAATCCAAGAGCCACATGATCCTAATCATATAATCCAAGAGGAACAAGAGTCAAGGGATCATCTCAAAGAAGCATTGGATCGATTTCAAGCAACCATGGAGTGTGTTGTGCAACAAGTGGAAAGAATGGAAAACATTGAACCACCACAACTCTACCAAGAAGAACCACCTTTCTATTATAAACCCTTCCCCCAAAATGATGAACCCTTCCACCCACCCCAACCTCTAATAGATGAAACCTTTGGTGTTCTTGTTCAAGGGCAAGAAGAGATGAAAAGGGATGTGCAAAATTTCATGGCCGCCTTGGATGCGGTAACAAATCAATTAGCCTCCCAATGCTTGAACACTCAAGGAACTCCCATGGCTACATGTGGAGAATCAAATGAAGAACATAGCATGAAGGAGAGATTGGAAAATCCGGTGGGAAATGAGGGAAGTTGCTTTGTATTGGAACAATTGGAGGAAGCTTTAATTGTTGAAGACAAGGAAGAAGTGGTAGAAGACTTAGGAGATGCGGAGCCTCCATGGGAACATAGAGTTGAAGAAAACCCCTCCAAGATGATTGAAATTGATGCTAGGGAGGAAAGTGCACACTTTCCAAGGCATATTCCATATGAAGACTTGGATGGAATAGAGCAAGAATTGAGTTCCCATGGCAATGAAGAGCAAGCATCAAGTCCTAGTGGTGGAGAATCCTTTGAGCATGAAGAACCTTCTCCCGTTGGATTTGGAAGCGTTGAGGAGGTAAACTTTTCCTACACTCCCTATTATGATTTTAGTAAGGGAAAAGGTTTAGATAAAATTGTTAAACAAAGGATTGAGATTAAGAGATCTTGTGAAGAGGTGGAAGTCCTTAGAAATAGAAGGAGGGGAGTGGAATACGCTTTGTCAAGATCGTTGGAAGCATCTTTGCCTAGGTTGTCATCTACTCCTTCACTTGAGTGGGTAAAATTCATTTCTATTAGCTTTATTGTCCCACTTGAGTATGGCTTGCTTGAAATGGATGGCCAACTTCGGATGCTTTGTGGGATGAAGCGCAAGCGAAAGATGTTTCGTGGTTGGCATTGTAAATCAAGGCTCATTTTGGTTGATACTTCAAGAGTTGAATACAAAGGTGGGAATAGTGCTCAAATAGATGGGTCTAGGAGGTTTGTTGGGAATTTCATAGAGAATTCATCTTGTTCACCGCCCGGATGGACCAATAATGATGATCAACTTCAAGACGGGTGTGAAGATAAAGTGTGGGATCCCGGATCACAAGAAGAAGATCAACTTTGGGAGCCCCAAGCTTGTGAAGAACTCCATCAAGACTTGGCTCAATCCATGAGAAATCTTGGGGCACAATGGAAAACCAAGCATTGGTGGGAGTTCCAGGATGAGTACAAGCACAAGCCACCATGACAATGAGTCTCTCAACATGTCCAACTTAAGGACTTAAAATAAAAGTGCTAGGTGGGAGACACCCCACCATGGTAAACTCTTTCCACACTCTTTTAATTTTGCTTAATAAGTGATTTGAGTTGCCATTGTAGGTAGATGTTTCATACAAATTTGTTTGTGCAACTTAATTGTTGGCATAGTCACATGTATGTTGTGTTTAGTAGTAGATGAATAATATCAAATTGCATTTTTTGTGAATTGTATGATGGTTGATTGAATAAAGAGTTGTGAGCAGTATAGGGAGCACCTGAGCATAATTTTTCTGCTTAAAGGGCAAAAAAAAAGGGGTAGACAAAACAGCAGTTATCCAAACAGATAATAGAAGAGTGACAAGCTGTTCATTTAAGGAGTGGGAAGACATTAAATACCTCAACTAAAATCAGCAAAAAGCCAAGAAAGGAACAATTGACAGAGGATGAGCAAATCACTGCTCAAAATCTCTTTGAGGACAGTAAGAGCCCAGAGAGGAATACTTCTGGCGTTTAAATGCCAGAAAAGGGTAAAGAATTGGCGTTAAACGCCCAGTGGATGCCCAATTCTGGCGTTCAAATGCCAGAAAAGGGGGAAAATTGGCGTTAAACTCCCAGTGGGTGTCTAGTTCTGGCGTTAAATGCCCATCCAGGCCCCAATCCTAGTGTTCAAACGCCAATGAGGGATTAGACACCTGCAAGTGCTGATAGTAACCCCTCTAAGAAGGCTTCTCCAACCACCTCATTAGGAAATAAACCTACAGCAACTAAGGTTGAAGAACACAAAGCCAAGATGCCTTATCCTCAGAAACTCCGCCAAGCGGAACAGGATAAATAATTTGCCCGCTTTGCAGACTATCGTAGGACTCTTGAAATCAAGATTCCATTTGCAGAGGCACTTGAGCAAATACCCTCTTATGCTAAGTTCATGAAAGAGATCTTAAGCCATAAGAAGGATTGGAGAGAGACTGAAAAAATTTTTCTCACTGAAGAATGCAGTGCAGTCATTTTAAAGAGCTTACTAGAGAAGCTTAAAGATCCTGGAAGCTTTATGATACCATACACATTAGAGGGTACTTGTACCAAGACAACTTTATGTGATCTTGGAACAAGTATCAACGTGATACCTGCATCCACTATCAGGAAGCTTGGTTTGATTGAAGAAGTCAAACCAACTAGAATATGCCTCCAACTTGCTGATGGCTCCGTAAAATTTCCATCAAGCGTGGTTGAGGACATGATTGTCAATGTTGGGCCATTTGCCTTTCCCACTGACTTTGTAGTGCTAGAAATGGAGGAGCACAAAAGTGCTACTCTCATTCTAAGAAGACCATTCCTAGTAACTGAACAAACTCTCATTGATGTCCAAAAGGGGGAATTGACTCTGAGAGTCAATGAGGATGAGTTTAAGTTGAATGCTGTCAAAGCTATACAGCATCCAGACACATCAAAAGACTGCATGAGAGTTGATCTTATTGACTCTCTGGTGGAAAAGGTCAATATGACTGAGAGTCTCGAATCAGAGCTAAATGACATCTTTAAAGATGTTCAGCTTGATCTAGAGGAACCAGAGAAAATAGAAGAACCTCTGAAAACTTCTCAGGAAGGGGAAAAGCCTCATAAACCCGAGTTCAAACCACTACCACCATCCCTGAAAGATGCATTTCTAGGAGAAGATAACACTTTTCCTGTAATCATAAACTCTACCTTAGAGCCACAGGAAGAGAAAGCACTAATTCAAGTTCTAAGGACACACAAGACAGCTCTTGGATGGTCCATAAGTGATCTTAAGGGCATTAGCCCAGCCAGATGCATGCACAAGATCCTTTTAGAGGATGATGCCAAGCTAGTGGTTCAACCACAAATGCGACTGAATCCAGCCATGAAGGAGGTAGTGCAGAAAGAGGTCACTAAATTACTAAAAGCTGGGATTATTTATCCTATTTCTGATAGCCCCTGGGTAAGCCCGGTCCAAGTAGTCCCCAAGAAGGGTGGCATAATAGTGGTTCATAAGGAAAAAAATGAACTGGTTCCTACAAGAATAGTTACAGGGTGGCGTATGTGTATTGACTACAGAAGACTCAATACAGCCACTAGAAAGGATCATTTTCCTTTACCATTCATAGACCAGATGCTAGAAAGACTGACAGGTCATGATTACTACTGCTTTTTGGATGGCTATTCAGGTTATAACCAAATTGCAGTAGATCCTTAGAATCAAGAAAAAATAGCATTCACTTGTCCATCTGAAGTATTTGCCTATAGAAGGATGCCATTTGGTCCGTGTAATGCACCTGCAACCTTTCAGAGATGCATGCTCTCTGTTTTCTCTGATATGGTAGAAAAATTTCTAGAAGTCTTCATGGATGACTTCTTAGTATTTGGAGACTCATTCAGCTCCTGTCTTGGACATCTAGCACTTGTTTTAAAAAGGTGCCAAGAGACTAACCTGGTTTTAAACTGGGAGAAATGTCACTTTATGGTGACTGAAGGAATTGTCCTTGGGCACGAAATTTTGAATAAGGAAATAGAGGTGGATCAAGCTAAGGTAGAGGTAATTGAAAAATTACCACCACCTACCATTATTAAGGCAATCAGAAGCTTTCTGGGGCATGCAGGATTCTATAGGAGGTTTATAAAGGATTTTTTCAAAAATTGCAAAACCTCTAAGCAATCTGCTAGCTGCTGATACACCCTGTCTTTGACACAGAGTGTCTACAGGCGTTTGATACTCTAAAAGCTAAGCTAGTCACAGCACCAGTCATTTCTGCACCAGACTAGACATTACCATTTGAACTAATGTGTGACGCCAGTGACCATGCCATTGGTGCAGTATTGGGACAGAGGCATGACAAGCTTCTGCACGTCATTTACTATGCCAGCCGTGTTTAAAATGATGCGTAGAAAAATTACACAACCATAGAAAAGGAATTTCTTGTAGTGGTTTATGCCATGGACAAGTTCAGATCCTATTTGGTAGGATCAAAAGTGATTATGTACACTGACCATGCTGCTCTTAAATATCTGCTCACAAAGTAGGATTCAAAACCCAGGCTCATAAGATGGGTGTTGCTTCTGCAAGAGTTTGATATAGAAATAAGAGACAGAAAAGGGACAGAGAACCAAGTAGCAGATCATCTGTCCCAAATAGAACCAGTAGAAGGGGCATCCATCCCCTCTACTGAGATCTCTGAAACCTTCCCGGATGAGCAACTCTTTGCCATTGAGGAAGTACCGTGGTTCGCAGACATTGCAAACTATAAAGCGGTAAGATTCATACCCAAAGAGTACAGCAGGCAGCAAACAAAAAAATTAGTTCTTGATGCAAAGTACTACTTGTGGGATGAACCATATCTCTTTAAGAGATGTGCAGACGAAATAATCCGTAGGTGTATGCCCAGAGAAGAGGCACAGAAGATCCTATGGCATTGCCATGGATCACAATATGTAGGACATTTCGGAAGTGAGCGGACAGCCACAAAAGTCCTCTAATGTGGTTTCTACTGGCCTACTCTCTATAGAGGCTCCTGAGAGTTTGTATGTAGCTGTGACAGTTGCCAAAGAGCTGGTAATCTGCCTTACGGTTATGCCATGCCTCAGCAAGGGATCTTAGGGATTGAGTTGTTTGATGTATGGGGTATTGACTTCATGGGGCCTTTCCCACCATTATACTCAAACACTTATATTCTGGTGGCAGTAGACTATGTATCTAAATGGGTGGAAGCAATTGCAATACCAACTAATGATACTAAGACCGTGATGAAGTTCCTCCAGAAGCATATCTTCAGCAGATTTGGTGTCCCCAGAATACTAATCAGTGATGGAGAAACTCATTTCTGCAATAAACAGCTTGACTATGCTCTGATCTGATATGGAATTAACCACAAAGTGGCAACTCCATATCATCCACAGACAAATGGGTAGGCTGAATCTCAAAGAGAGAACTAAAATGAATCCTGGAATGGACTGTAAGTACCCGTAGAAAGGATTAGGCAAGGAGTCTGGATGATGCTCTATGGGCATACAGAACTGCATTCAAAACTCCTATAGGGACCTCTCCATACCAGCTTGTGTATGGAAAAGCCTATCATCTGCCAGTGGAACTGGAACACAAGGCCTATTGGGCAACCAGATTCCTAAACCTTGATGCCAAGTTAGCTGGAGAGAAAAGATTGCTCCATTTGAATGAGCTAGAGAAATTCAGACTCAATGCTTTCGAAAATGCAAAAATTTACAAAGAGAAAGAAAAAAGGTGGTATGACAAGAAACTGTCATCCAGAGTCTTTGAATTAGGACAGAAGGTTCTACTGTTTAACTCTAGGCTCAGATTGTTTCCTGGGAAATTAAAATTCCGGTGGAGGGGACCATATGTGATCACAAGTGTGTCACCATATAGATATGTAGAGCTTCAGGATATTGACTCTGACAAAAAGTTCATTGTTAATGGACAGAGAGTCAAACACTATCTTGAAAGCAATGTTGAGCAAGAATGCTCAAAACTGAGACTAGACTAAAGCTCAGTAAAAGTCCAGCTAAAGACAATAAAGAAGCGCTTGCTGGGAGGCAACCCAGTCATTAGCAAGGGTTCTTGTTATTTAAATAATAATTATAGGAGTTTGATATAAATTATCTTTAAGGTTAATTGTCAAATGCAGAAGTTTACAGAGTCACAGAAAGATTCAGAACAAAAAAAGCAGAGAAAAGGAGCTCACTGGCTTGAAAATGCCAGTAAGAGGCATTTTGGGTGTTAAATGCCAGAATGGATACCATTCTGGGCATTTAACACCAGTAAAGATACCATTCTGGGCGTTTAACGCCAGAGTTGCAACATCTTGGGCATTCAGAAAAACGCCCAGTGACAAAGGATTCCTGGCATTTAACACCAGCCAAGGTACCTGGCTGGGTGTTAAACGCCCAAATTGGCCAACAAATGGGCGTTAAACGCCAGAATGGATACCATTCTGGGCGTTTAACGCCAGTACTGACAGGGGGAGGTGATTCTGTTTTCACTTCAATTTTTTTTCAAATTTTCATGTTTTAATTCATAATTTTCTGCATAAACATGTTACAAATTTTCATCTCTCAAATTCAATTTTCAAAAATTTAATAGTCTTCTAAATTCTTTTTAATTTTCTTTCAAAATCCCTTTCAAATCTTTTTCAAAAACTCATTTATCTTCTCAATTTCTTTCCAAATCTTTTCCAACTCATCATATCATCTTTTAATTCTTAGATGCATCAACAAAAATTCAGATTTAACTTCTTTATATCTTTTCCATATCTTTTGAATTTTAAAATCTCATCTTTTTCATATCATGATTCATCTTTTACAAATCATATCTTTCTATCATATCTTTTTCAAAATTTTCGAAACCCACCCCCTCCCTTTTAAATACACGTTAGGCCATCCCCATACCTCCACCATTCGAATCTGTCTCCCCCTCTATTCCTCTCCTTTCCTTTCTTTTGCTTGAGGACAAGCAAACCTCTAAGTTTGGTGTATTTTTCTATGATCACTGAGCAAAACCTCACCAAAATCATGGCCCCTAAAGAAAAATAAACCACTTTAAGAGGCAAGAAAGAGAATAATCCAAAATCACTTTGGAATCATGAGAGGTTCTTAACCAAAGAACATTCAGACCATTATCACAAAATAATGGGTTTGAGGTCAGTGATCCCGAAAGTTAAGTTCGATCTGAAAGAAGATGAATATCCAGACATCCAAGAATAGATTCGAAATAGAGGTTGGGAAATCCTAGCTAATCCTGAGATAAAGGTGGGAAAAAATATGGTCCAGAAATTCTACTCAAATCTGTGGCTAACAGATAAACAGAGAATGACGGGAACTGCCTTCCATAGTGATAGGCAAAATTGTGATTTACACTTTTTATAACTCGAACAATTCTTAGTAATGGCTCCAAAGACTTGGTGCACACTACTATGGTTCACTCACATTCTTCACAACTTCGCACAACTAACCAGCAAGTGCACTGGGTCGTCCAAGTAATAAATTTTACGTGAGTAAGGGTCGATCCCACAGAGATTGTTGGTATGAAGCAAGCTATGGTCATCTTGTAAATCTCAGTTAGGCGGATTCAAATGGTTATAATGGTTTTCGAAAATAATAATAAATAAAGCATAAAAGAAAGATAGAGATACTTATGTAAATCATTGGTGGGAATTTCAGATAAGTGTATGGAGATGCTTTGTTCCTGTTGAATCTCTACTTTCCTACTGCCTTCCTTCAATCCTTCATATTCCTTTCCATGGCAAGCTGTATGTAGGGCGTCACCGTTGTCAATGGCTACTTCCCATCCTTTCAGTAAAAATGGTCCAAATGCTCTGTCACAGCACGGCTAATCATCTGTCGGTTCTTGATCATGTCAGAGTAGAATCCATTGATTCTTTTGCGTCTGTCACTACGCCCAACAATTGCAAGTTTGAAGCTCATCACAGTCATTCAATCCTTGAATCCTACTCGGAATACCACAGACAAGGTTTAAACTTTCCGGATTCTCAAGAATGGCCACCAAAGGGTTCTAGCTTATACCACGAAGATTCTGGTTAAGGAACCCAAGAGATACACGCTCGATCTAAGGTAGAACGGAAGTGGTTGTCAGTCACGCGTTCATAAGGACGGATGATGATGAGTGTCACGGATCATCACATCCATCAGGTTGAAGTGCAACGAATATCTTAGAACAAGAATAAGCTGAATTGAATAGAAAATAGTAGTAATTGCATTGAAAATCGAGGTACAGCAGAGCTCCACACCCTTAATCTATGGTGTGTAGAAACTCCACCGTTGAAAATACATAAGTGATGGTCCAGGCATGACCGAATGGCCAGCCCCCAAATGTGATCAAAGATGTAAAATCCCAGATGTCTCATACAATAGTAAAATGTCCTATTTATACTAGACTAGTTACTAGAGTTTACTAAAATAAGTCTAAATGCAGAAATCCACTTCTGGGGCCCACTTTGGTGTGTGCTTGGGATGAGCTTGAGCTTTTCACGTGTAGAGGCTTCTTTTGTAGTTAAACGCCAAGTTGTAATGTGTTTTTGGCGTTTAACTCTGGTTTGTGACGTGTTTCTGGCGTTTTACTCCAGAATGCAGCATAGAACTGGCGTTGAACGCCAGTTTGCGTCATCTAAGCTCAAACAAAGTATGGACTATTATATATTGCTGGAAAGCTCTGGATGTCCACTTTCCAAAACCGTTGAGAGCGCGCCATTTGGAGTTCTGTAGCTCCAGAAAATTTATTTCGAGTGCAGGGAGGTCAGAATCCAACAGCATCAGCAGTCCTTTTTCAGCCTGAATAAGATTTTTGCTCAGGTCCCTCAATTTCAGCAAGAAAATACCTGAAATCACAAAAAAACACATAAACTCATAGTAAAGTCCAGAAATATGAATTTTGCATAAAAACTAAAGAAAACATCCCTAAAAGTAGCTAGATCCTACAAGAAACTACCTAAAAACAATGCAAAAAAGCGTATAAATTATCCACTCATCACAACACCAAACTTAAATTGTTGCTTGTTCCCAAGAAACTGAAAATCAAATAGGATAAAAATAAGAGAATATACTATAAATCTCAAAATATCAATGAATATTAGTTCTAACTAGATTAGCAGGACTTGTAGCTTTTTACTTCTGAACAGTTTTAGCATCTCACTTTATCCTTTGATGTTTAGAATGATTGGCATCTATAGGAACTCAGAGTTCAGATAGTGTTATTAATTCTCCTAGTTAAGTATGTTGATTCTTGAACACAGCTACTTTTATGAGTCTTGGCCGTGGCCCTAAGCACTTTGTTTTCTAGTATTACCACCGGATACATAAATGCCACAGACACATGACTGTGTGAACCTTTTCAGACTATGACTCAGCTTTGCTAAAGTCCCCAGTTAGAGGTGTCCAGAGCTCTTAAGCATACTCTTTTTGCTTTGGATCACGACTTTAACCACTCAGTCTCAAGCTTTTCATTTGGACCTGCATGCCACAAGCACATGGTTAGGGACAACTTGATTTAGCCGCTTAGGCCTGAATTTTATTTCCTTGGGCCCTCCTATCCATTGATGCTAAAAGCCTTGGATCCTTTTTACCCTTGTCTTTTGGTTTTAAGGGCTATTGGTTTTTTCTGCTTGCTTTTTCTTTTTTCTTTTATATTTTTTTCGCAAGCTTTTGTTCTTCACTGCTTTTTCTTACTTCAAGAATCAATTTTATGATTTTTCATATCATCAACAACATTTTCTTTTTTATCATTCTATCAAGAGCCAACAATTTTAACATTCGTAAACAACAAGATCAAAAATATGCACTGTTCAAGTATTCATTTAGAAAACAAAAAGTATTGTCACCACATCAATATAATTAAACTAATTTCAAGGATGAATTCGAAACTCATGTACTTCTTGTTCTTTTGTATTAAAAACATTTTTCGTTTAAGAAAGGTGAAGGATTCATGGAATTATTTATAGCCTTAAGACATAGTTACTAAATACTAATGATCATGTAGTAAAGACACAAACATAGATAACATGAAGCTTAAAAACTGAAAAACAGAGAGATAAGAACAAGGAAGTTAAGGAATGAGTCCACCTTAGTGATGGTAGCACCTTCTCCTTGACCAATGGCGTTCTTGAGCTCCTCTATGTCTCTTCCTTGCCTTTGTTGCTCCTCTCTTATAGCTCTTTGATCTTCTCTAATCTCATAGAGAATGATAGAGAGCCCTTGGTGTTCCACCCTTAATTGGTTCATATC
Source organism: Arachis hypogaea (assembly GCF_003086295.3). Taxonomy (NCBI): domain Eukaryota; kingdom Viridiplantae; phylum Streptophyta; class Magnoliopsida; order Fabales; family Fabaceae; genus Arachis; species Arachis hypogaea. The sequence goes on along the minus strand of NC_092044.1, from coordinate 30,925,122 downwards.
ATGACTCAATCCTTCTAGAGAAGTATTGAGTTGTTCCCAATAGTTGTTTGGAGGAAAGTGCATCCCTTGAGGCATCTCAGGGATTTCTTGATAATGAGCTTCCTCATGCGTCTCTTGAGATCCATGGATGGCCTCTCTTGTTTGCTCCATCCTCTTCTTAGTGATGGGCTTGTCCTCTTCAACAGGGACGGATCCAGAAAGTTTAGTATGGAGGGGCTGAATTTTAGATAATTTTTTTTCATTTCATAAAAATAATTATTAGAGTTAATTTTTCAAAAAATTTATCAATATATATATATATATAATTATACATTTTTTTCACAATACTTAAAAAAATATAACAATATCAATAGTGCATTATAAAATTATAAAGTACCAATAATTTATAGCGTGTTTAGTTAAAAATATCACATATTTTATTAATTAAAATTAATTCTTTCAAATTTTTTTAAAAATTTAAAAATAAATGATAAATTATTAATTATTTGAAAGACGCAATACCTTTATAGAATACAAGATATAAGATATTTTTATAAAAGTTTTTCTTTCAACAACATAAATTTAGAAGAAAAATAAGTATTTTTTTATAAGAAAAGAATATCTAAAGTACACAATGTGATACCAATTATAACTACGTAAGTTATTATTAATATAATATATAAATTTTAAATATGTTAATATAAAATAAACAAATGATTTTTTAAATAAATATAGAGATTATTATATAAAAACTAATTTGAAAGTTACAAAGACTTGAGGGTATGATATTAAATTAGTTAAGTGAAAATTATTAGTGAATTAAACAATTAAAATATAAATCTATCACATAATAAAAAATAACACATATAAAAATACTAAATTATATAATATTTTTTATTTTTTAAATACATATCTCATATGTAAATATAGTTTCTAAAAATTTTTTTTGGGGGGGGGGGGGGGCGAGGCCACTACTCGCCCCCCTCTAAGTTTGTCACTGCTCTTCAATGAGGATGTCTCCTTCTATGACAACTCCAGTTGAGTAGCATAGATGGCAAATAAGATAAGGAAAAGCTAGCCTTGCCAAGGTAGAGGGCTTTTCGGCTACTTTGTAGAGTTCTAGAGAGATGACTTCATGAACTTCTACTTCCTCTCCACTCATGATGCTATGGATCATGATGGCTCGATCCACAGTTACTTCAGATCGGTTGCTAGTGGGGATGATGGAGCGTTGGATGAATTCCAACCATCCTCTAGCCACAGTCTTAAGGTCCAGTCTTCTCAATTGAACCGGCTTACTTTTAGAGTCTCTTTTCCATTGAGCTCCTTCCACACATATGTCCATGAGGACTTGGTCCAACCTTTGATCAAAGTTGACCCTTCTAGTGTAGGGGCGTGCATCTTCTTGCATCATAGGCAAGTTGAATGCCAACCTTACATTTTTCGGACTAAAATCTAAGCATTTCCCCCGAACCATTGTAAGATAATTCTTTGGATTCGGGTTCATACTTTGATCATGGTTCTTAGTGATCTATGCATTGGCATAGAACTCTTGAACCATTAAGATTTCGACTTGTTGATGGAAGTCATTACTAAGCATTTCAAATTATTTTCTTTGGATCTCATGTCGGATCTCCGGATACAAGGGACCTTAGGGATCACCTTCTTCTTGGCCACAACTTCATGGAAGTGGTCTTGATGGACCTTTGAGATGAATTTCTCCAACTCCCATGACTCGGAAGTGGAAGCTTTTGTCTTCCCTTTCCTCTTTCTAGAGGTTTCTCCGGCCTTAGGTGCCATAGATGGTTATGGAAAAATAAAAAAGCTATGCTTTTACCACACTAAACTTAGAATGTTGCTCACCCTCGAGCAAAGAAAAGAAAGAATGGAAGAAAAAGAAGAAAATATGAAGGAAAGGGAGACGGGTGTGTATTCGGCCAAGGGGGAGAAGAGAGGGTTATGATGTGTGAAAATGAAGAAGGATAGAGGGGTTTATATAGTGGAGGGAGAGGGTAGTAGGTTCAGTCATTAGGGTGGGTTTGGGTGGGAAAAGTGATTTTGAATTTGAAGGTAGGTGGGGTTTATAGGGAAGAGTGGATGGATGTGAGTGGTGAAGAGGTGATGGGGAAGAGAGATTGAGGTGATTGGTGAAGGATTTCTGGGGAAGAGTGTTATTGGATTGTGTGAAGAAGAGAGAAGGTGAGTTGAGGTAGGTAGGGATCCTGTGGGGTCCACAGATCCTGAGATGATCCTGTGGGGCCCACAAATCCTGAGGTGTCAAGGATAAATCATCCCTGCACCAATTAGGCGTGTAAAACGCCCTCTGCCTACAATCCTGACGTTTAACGCCAGACTGAAGCTTGTTTCTGGCGTTAAACGCCAGCTTTATGCTTGTTTTGGGCATTCAATGCCAATCTGCAGCATGTTTCTGGCGTTAAACGCCAGTTCCATGCTTGTTTCTGGCGTTTAACGCCAGCTCTCCTCAGGGTGTAATCCTGGCGTTTAAACACCATACTGCTGCTTGTTTCTGGCGTTTAATGCCAGATTCATGCTCTGTTCTGGTGTTGAACGCCATCCAAATGCTCCTTACTGGCGTTTAAACGCCAGTAAGCTCTTCCTCCAGGGTGTGCTATTTCTTCTGCTGTTTTTTATTTTGTTTTTAATTTTAGTAATTGTTTTGTGACTCCACATAATCATGAACCTAATAAAACATAAAAGAACAATAAAAATATAGATAAATAAAAAATTGGGTTGCCTCCCAATAAGCACTTCTTTAATGTCAATAACTTGACAGTGAGCTCTCATGGAGCCTCACAAATCATCAGAGCATTGTTGGGACCTCCCAACACCAAACTTAGAATTTGAATGTGGGGGTTCAACACCAAACTTAGAGTTTGGTTGTGGCCTCCCAACACCAAACTTAGAGTTTGATTGTGGGGGCTCTGTTTGACTCTGTATTGAGAGAAGCTTTTCATGCTTCCTCTCCATGGTTGCAGTGGAAGATCCTTGAGCTTTAAATACCAGGTAGTCCCTATTCAATTGAAGGACTAGCTCTCCTCTGTCAACATCAATCACAGCTCCTGCTATGGCTAGGAAGGGTCTTCCAAGGATGATGGATTCATCTTTATCCTTCCTAGTGTCTAAGATTATGAAATCAGCAGGGATGTAAAGGCCTTTAACCTTCACTAACACGTCCTCTACCAATCCATAAGCTTTTCTTATTGACTTGTCTACCATCTCTAATGAGAATGTGGCAGCATGTACCTCAAAGATCCCTAGTTTTTCCATTACAGAGAGTGCCATAAGATTTATGCCTGACCCTAGGCCACACAGAGCCTTCTCAAAGGTCATAGTGCCTATGGTACAGGGTATTAAGAATTTACCAGGATCTTGTTTCTTTTGAGGTAAAGTTTGCTGAACCCATGTATCTAGTTCACTAATGAGCAAGGGAGGTGCATCTTCCCAAGCTCATTACCAAACAATTTGGCATTCAGCTTCATGATAGCTCCTAGATATTGAGCAACTTGCTCTCCAGTTACATATTCATCCTCTTCAGAGGAAGAATAGTTTTCAGAGCTCATGAATGACAGAAGGAGGTTTAAAGGGATCTCTATGGTCTCTATATGAGCCTCAGATTCCTTTAGGTCCTCAATAGGGAACTCCTTCTTGTCTGGGAGACTTCCCATGAGGTCTTTCTCATTGGGATTCATGTCCTTCCCTTCCTCTCTAGGTTCGGCCATTTTGATTATGTCAATCGTCTTGCACTCTCTTTTTGGATTCTCTTCAGTATTGCTTGGGAGAGTACTAGAGGAGTTTCAGTGATTTTCTTACTCAGCTGGCCCACTTGTGCCTCCAGATTTCTGATGGATGACCTTGTCTCACTCATGAAACTTAAAGTGGCTTTAGATAGATCAGAGACTATATTTGCTAAGCTAGAAGAGCTATGCTTAGAATGCTCTGTCTGTTGCTGAGAAGATGATGGAAAAGGCTTGTTATTACTAAGCCTGTTTCTTCCACCATTATTAAAGCCTTGTTGGGGCTTTTGTTGATCCTTCCATGAGAAGTTTGGATGATTTCTCCATGAAGAATTATAGGTGTTCCCATAGGGTTCACCCATGTAATTTACCTCTGCCATTGCAGGGTTCTCAGGATCATAGGCTTCTTCTTCAGAAGATGCCTCTTTAGTACTGTTGGACGCATTTTGCCATCCATTCAGACTTTGAGAAATCATGTTGACTTGCTGAGTCAACATTTTGTTCTGAGCCAATATGGCATTCAGAACATCAATTTCAAGAACTCCCTTCCTCTGAGGCATCCCATTACTCACAGAATTTCTCTTAGAAGTGTACATGAATTGGTTATTTGCAACCATGTCAATGAGTTCTTGAGCTTCTGCAGGCATTTTCTTTAGGTGAATGGATCCACCTGCAGAATGGTCCAGTGACATCTTAGAGAACTCAGATAGACCATAATAGAATATATCTAAAATAGTCCACTCTGAAAGTATGTCAGAAGGACACCTTTTGGTCATCTGCTTGTATCTTTCCCAAGCTTCATAGAGGGATTCACCATCTTTTTGTTTGAAGGTCTGAACATTCACTCTAAGCTTGCTCAGCTTTTGAGGAGGAAAGAACTTAGCCAAGAAGGCAATGACCAGCTTATCCCAAGAGTCTAGGCTATCTTTAGGTTGTGAGTCCAACCATGTTCTAGCTCTGTCTCTTACAGCAAAAGGAAAAAGCATGAGCCTGTAGACTTCAGGATCTACTCCATTAGTCTTAACAGTCTTACAGATCTGCAATAACTCGGTTAAAAACTGGTAGGGATCTTCTGATGGAAGTCCATGGAACTTGCAGTTCTGTTGCATTAGAGCAACTAGTTGAGGCTTCAGCTAAAAATTGTTTGCTCCAATGGCAGGGATTGAGATGCTTCTTCCATCAAATTTGGAAGTAGGTGTAGTATAATCACCAAGCATCCTCTTTGCGTTATTATTTTTGGCTGCCATCTCCTCTTCCTTTTTGAAAATTTCTGTCAAGTCCTCTCCATAGGCTTGTGCTTTAGCTTCCCTTAGCTTCCTCTTTAGGGTCCTTTCAGGCTTTCAGGTTCAGGATCTGCTTCAACAAGAATGTCCTTGTCCTTGCTCCTGCTCATATGAAAAAGAAGGGAACAAAAAATAATAATAGGGATCCTCTTTACCACAGTAGAGAGGTTCCTTTATGTTAGTAGAAGAAGAAAAGAATAGAAGAAGGAAAAGAGAAAAATTCGAACTCAGAGAGGAAGAGGGGGTTCGAATCTTGAGATGAAGAGAAGTGTTAGTAAATGAATAAATAAATAGAAAGAGATGAGACGGAAGAATTTTTGAAAATTTAGCTAAAATAAAAGAAAAATATTAAAGTTAAAATTCGAAAATTAAGAAAAGGAATAAAATAAAAATTAAAATTTGAAATAATTAGTTAATTAAAAGAATTTTGAAAAAGAGAGAGGAGTTTTTGAAAATTAGAGAGAGAAAAGTAGTTAGGTGGTTTTGAAAAAGATAAGAAACAAACAAAAAGTCAATTAGTTAGTTGAAAAAGATTTGAAAATCAATTTTGAAAAGATAAGAAGTTAGACAAGATTTTTGAAATCAATTTTGAAAAAGATATGATTTGAGAAAGATATTTTGAAAAGATATGATTGAAAAGGATATTTTTGGAAAAGATTTGATCTTTTTAAAAATTTAAAATTGATTACTTGACTAACAAGAAATTAAAAGATGTGATTCTAGAATTTAAATATTGAACCTTTCTTAACAAAATAAGGTAATTTTAAAAACAAAATAAGAAGAAAATTACCTTATTTGAGCAACAAGATGAACCGTCAGTTGTCCAAACTCGAACAATCTCCGGCAACGGCGCCAAAAACTTGATAGGCAAAATTGTGATTTACACTTTTTATAACTCGAACAATTCTTAGTAATGGCTCCAAAGACTTGGTGCACACTACTATGGTTCACTCACATTCTTCACAACTTCGCATAACTAACCAGCAAGTGCACTGGGTCGTTGATGACATGTCATCATATACCTATTTTTCTATGCTTTTTCATACAAGAAATTGATGATTTGTGCTTAAGTATTGAATGCTTTTATACTTAAGTGGTATATTTCCTTGATCTTTTAATTTTATAAACCTTGTAGGAAATAAGAAGAAAAAGAAGCAAAGAAGCACAAAAAAGGAGAAAAAAAGAGCTTTGGGGCACACTTTGAAGTTGGGGCACACTTTGGAGCCTTAGGCCACGCTTTTAAAAGTGTGGCCCATAACCAAATTAAAGAAGGAAACAACCAGCACGCACACTGCCCTGCTCTTGCCAAGGGCAGGGCAGAATCATGATGAAACAAAGTGAGGTTGGAGCAAATTTTCGCTAAGTTAAAATCTGGCCGCTCACAGCATGACCATGCCTCCTTCAAAGGGCTATAACTTGAGCTACAAACGTCCAATTGATGTGCTTTCAGTTGCGTTGGAAATCTGACATTTAGAGCTTTCCAACGATATATAGCAATCCATATTTGGCATAAAATTGAGGCAGAAACAGAAGGCATCTTTAAGGGCCAAAAATAAGCGAAAATAAACCAATGTGCTTCCACCAAGGTTCGAAGCTGGAGCCTCACCCCAAAGCAAGTAGCGCTCATTTTTCTGCTCTGCCCTCTTGGAGAGCAGGGCAATGTCGTGTTTCTCTTCATGAAGAACCAAGGAGAATTGCTCCCCCAATTGCTTGCCACAAGAATCGAACACAGCACCATGAGGAAGCAAGAAACTAGGCCTTACTTTGGTGCCAAGAAAACCAAGGAAAAGAAGTAGCGTGTGCATCCACCAAGTTTCGAACTTGGAACTTCACTTTTGGAAACACTGCCCTGCCCTCCGCGAGGGCAGGGCAGCATTTTGTGGTGCACGGCCAGCACCAGATTGGCGCACCAAGGAAGCTTCGGCAGCATCAGCACGCACGCACGGGCATCATTCTGGCGCACCAAAAAGAACTCTGCCCTGCCCTCCACAAGGGCAGGGCAGCATCCTGCAGCACCAACTCGCACCATACACACACACCACGGGCCAGACGTATCATTTTCTGCCCTGCCCTCCACAAGGGCAGGGCAGCCTCCTGGGAGCAACATATGGGCCAAAATTCAATTTAATTCAATTCCTCACCAAATTGAATCAAAGCCAACCAAACTCATTTCTCCTCAAATCCAAAGCAAGCAAAGCCCACATCATCACTCAAAGGCACATGGATCAATTAAATTAGGATTTTCATTTTTGTAATTTGTTTTAATTTCATTTTCATTTTTTATTCTGTAAAGCCTATATAAAGGCATCAATTAGAGCTCGGAAGAGAAGGCTTGCTCCATTAGGGGGGAGTATTAGGATTTGAGAGCTCTCTCTCTTAGTTTTCATTTTTTGTTTTGAATCTTGGGTGGAGATTGGAAGAAATTCTGTTTTCAGTCTCCATCTGCAACCTCTCTTGTTCTTCTTCTGCAAACTTTCAAGTGAATTGTGATTTGAGTCAGTTTTCTTCATTGCTTTCATCTTTAATTTTCCTGCATCTTGTTTGTTGTTGGATCAAGGAAAGGATTGAGATCTAGACTTGTTTTCTAGTCTCTTTAATTCCCTGAGATCTTCATTTGTCTCTTTAAATTTCACAATTGAGCTTAATTACATTCTGTGTTGCTTCTTCAAGCAATTTCCATTTCTGTTTAAATCTGCTGCACTTGTTTCATCTTTTACTTCTCTGCTTGATTGCTCTTTACATTTTCTTGTTGAATTTTAAATTTCCTGCACCCAATCCCCTTTACATTTAATGCAATTTATTTTTCGTGCAATTTAAGTTTCAGCTATTTTACTTTCTTGCACTTTAAGTTTTATGCAATTTTACTTTCTGCAACTTTAAATTTCCTGTCATTTACAATTCTGTTGGCTACATTTCATCCAATATCCCTCCAATGTTAGCTTGACTAAACTAATCACCCACTAAAGTTGCTTGATCCATCAATCCCTGTGGGATCGACCTCACTCTTGTGAGTTATTACTACTTGATGCGACCCGGTATACTTGCCGGTTGGATTTGTGTGTTGGAAAATTCGTTTTCCGCAAAAACACCATCAGTCATCCAAGTAATAAACCTTACGTGAATAAGGGTCGATCCCACGGAGATTGTTGGTATGAAGCAAGCTATGGTCATCTTGTAAATCTCAGTTAGGCGGATTCAAATGGTTATAATGGTTTTCGAAAATAATAATAAATAAAGCATAAAATAAAGATAAAGATACTTATGTAAATCATTGGTAGGAATTTCAGATAAGTATATGGAAATGCTTTGTTCCTGTTGAATCTCTGCTTTCCTACTACCTTCCTTCAATCCTTCATACTCCTTTCCATGGCAAGCTGTATGTAGGGCGTCACTGTTGTCAATGGCTACTTCCAATCCTCTCAGTGAAAATGGTCCAAATGCTCTGTCACAGCACGGCTAATCATCTGTCGGTTCTCGATCATATCGGAATAGAATCCATTGATTCTTTTGCGTCTGTCACTACGCCCAACAATCGCGAGTTTGAAGCTCGTCACAGTCATTCAATCCTTGAACCCTACTCGGAATACCACAGACAAGGTTTAGACTTTCTGGATTCTCAAGAATGGCCGCCAAAGGGTTCTAGCTTATACCACGAAGATTCTGGTTAAGGAACCCAAGAGATACACGCTCGATCTAAGGTAGAACGGAAGTGGTTGTCAGTCACGCGTTCATAAGGACGGATGATGATGAGTGTCACGGATCATCACATCCATAATGTTGAAGTGCAACGAATATCTTAGAACAAGAATAAGCTGAATTGAATAGAAAATAGTAGTAATTACATTGAAACTCGAGGTACAGCAGAGCTCCACACCCTTAATCTATGGTGTGTAGAAACTCCACCGTTGAAAATACATAAGCGATGGTCCAGGCATGGCCGAATGGCCAGCCCCCAAATATGATCAAAGATGTAAAATCCCAGATGTCTCATACAATAGTAAAATGTCCTATTTATACTAGACTAGTTACTAGGGTTTACAGAAATAAGTCTAAATGCAGAAATTCACTTCCGGGGCCCACTTTGGTGTGTGCTTGGGATGAGCTTGAACTTTTCACGTGCAGAGGCTTCTTTTGGAGTTAAACGCCAAGTTGTAACGTGTTTTTGTCGTTTAACTCTGGTTTGTGACGTGTTTCTGGCGTTTTACTAGAATGCAGCATGGAACTGGCGTTGAACGCCAGTTTGCGTCATCTAAGCTCGAACAAAGTATGGACTATTATATATTGCTGGAAAGCTCTGTATGTCTACTTTCCAGAGCCATTTAGAGCGCGCCATTTGGAGTTCTGTAGCTCCAAAAAATCTATTTCGAGTGCAGGGAGGTCAGAATCCAACAGCATCAACAGTCCTTTTTCAGCCTGAATCAGATTTTTGCTCCGGTCCCCCAATTTCAGCCAGAAAATACCTGAAATCACAGAAAAATACACAAACTCATAGTAAAGTCCAGAAATGTGAATTTTGCATAAAAACTAATGAAAACATCCCTAAAAGTAGCTAGATCCTACTAGAAACTACCTAAAAACAATGCCAAAAAGCGTATAAATTATCCGCTCATCACATACCTTTCAAACTATGGTCAGAGGGAAAACTATTTACTTCCACCTTAACAAAATAAGAGAGGTCTTCAAACTGCCTCAACTATAAGATGATCCCGAATCCTTTAATAGGAGAATGGTGAGAGTAGATAAGCGTTTGGACCATGTTCTAGAGGACATATGCCTCCCTGGAACTAAGTGGATAACCAACTCAAAAGGTGTCCCAAACTAACTCAAGAGAGGAGATCTCAAACCAGTCGCTAGGGGCTGGTTGGACTTCATTGGGCATTCTATACTGCCCACTAGCAACCGTTCTGAGGTCACTGTCAAAAGAGCAGTGATGATTCATTGCATTATGCTGGGAAACGAAGTGGAGATTCATTATCTGATTTCTTGTGAGATTTACACAATTGCAAATAAGAACTCCACTGAAGCCAAATTGTCTTACCCAAGCTTAATCTCTCTACTATGTAAAGATGCTGGGATAAAAATGGGAGTGGATGAGTTCAGCTCAGTCGAGCATCCAATCACTAAAAAGTTAATGGAGAGACAACAAGTACACGACAACTCCATCAAGAGGAGGGCGAAGGAGTTCCTCCCAGAAATCCCTCAAATTGACTACTAGGCCCGCCTAGAAGCATCTGTCACCAAGCTGCAAGAAGCTATGGATCAACTTAAAGAAGAGCAGCAAAATTAAAACAGCATGCTTTGCAAACTGCTTAAGGAACAAGAAAACCAAGGGTGTGAGCTACAGGAGCTGAAGTGCCAGAATCTCTCCCTTGAGGGACCAGACACCCCACAGATTGAAGGAGCACCTATCTCCCAAAATAAAGGTTGTTGAGTCCTAATCTTAAATCTATAATAACTTTTATTAGAAACCTATTTTAAGAATTACATGAATATTAGTAATTAGGGTCTTTATTTTTATTTTTATTTTTATCTCCAAGTAAGCTATAATTTATTTTTCTCATCATCATTAAACATGAATAAAATAGTAAATTTTTTTAGTAAAGATGCAATTATTTCGAGTTTTTAAGAGAAGAATTCAAATTATTTATTTGTGGTGGCAACAATTTTTGTCTTCTGAATGAATGCTTGAACAGTGCATATTTTTTATAGTGAAGTTTATGATTGTTAAAATTGTTGGCTCTTGAAAGAATGATGAAAAGAAAGAGAAATGTTATTGATAATCTAAAAAATCATAAAATTAATTCTTGAAGCAAGAAAAAGCAGTGAAAAATACAAAGCTTGCAAAAAAAATGAAAAATAAAGAAAAAGCAAGCAGAAAAAGTCAATAGCCCTTTAAACCAAAAGGCAAGGGTAAAAAGGATCCAAGGCTTTGAGCATTAATGGATAGGAGGGCCCAAAGGAATAAAATCCTGGTCTAAGCGGCTAAATCAAGCTGTCCCTAACCATGTGCTTGTGTCATGAAGGTCCAAGTGAAACGCTTGAGACTAAGTGGTTAAAGTCGTGATCCAATGCAAAAGAGTGTGCCTAAGAACTCTGGGCACCTCTAACTGGGGCCTCTAGCAAAGCTGAGTCACAATCTGAAAGGTTCACCCAATTATGTGTCTGTAACATTTATGTATCCTGTAGTATTACTGAAAAATAAGATGCTTAGGGTCACAGCCAAGACTCATAAAGTAGCTATGTTCAAGAATCAACATATTAAACTAAGAGGATCAATAACACTATCTGAATTCTGAGTTCCTATGGATGCTAATCATTCTGAACTTCAAAGGATAAAGTGAGATGCCAAAACTATTCAGAAGCAAAAAGCTACTAGTCCCGCTCATCTGATTAGAATTTGAGATTCACTTAAAACACTGGGATTCTATTGCAACTTAATCCTCTTTTTATCCTATTTTATTTATCTAGTTTCTTGAGGACAAGCAACAGTTTAAGTTTGGTTTTGTGATGAGCGAATATTTTATACGCTTTTTGGTGGTATTTTCATGTAGTTTTTAGTATGCTTTAGTTACTTTTTAATATATTTTTATTAGTTTTTATGAAAAAAACACTTTTCTGGACTTTACTATGAGTTTGTGTGTTTTTCTATGATTTCAGGTATTTTCTGGCTGAAATTGACGGACCTAAGCAAAAATCTGATTCAGAGACTTAAAAAGGACTGCAGATGTTGTTGGATTCTGACCCTCCTGCACGCAAATGGATTTTCTGGAGCTACAGAAGCCCAATTGGTGCACTCTCAATTGCATTGGAAAGTAGACATCTTGGGATTTCCAGAAATTTATAATAGTCCATACTTTGCCCGAGATTTGATAGCGCAAACTGGCATTTAAATGCCAGTTTTTTACCCTTTTTTGGCGTTAAACGCCAGAATTGGCATAAAAGTTAGAGTTAAATGCCTAAACTGGCACCAAAGCTGGCATTTAATGCCAGGAATAGTCTATGCACGTGAAAGCTTCAATGCTCAGCCCAAACACACACCAAGTGGGCCCTGGAAGTGAATTTCTGCACTATCTATCTTAGTTTACCCATTTTATGTAAACCTAGGTTACTAGTGTAGTATAAAAATTACTTTTAGAGATTCATTTTGTACCTCATGACATTTTACATCTGAGTTTGTATCTTCTACGGCATGAGTCTCTAAACTACATGGTTGGGGGTGAGGAGCTCTGCTATGTCTCGATGGATTAATGCAATTATTTCTATTTTCTATTCAATCACGCTTGTTTCTATTCTAAGATATTCATTCGCACTTCTACATGATGAATGTGATGATCCGTGACACTCATCACCATTCTCAACTTATGAACGCGTGCATGACAACCACTTCTGTTCTACCTTATATTGAGTGTGTATCTCTTAGGTTTCTGGTTCACACGTTTGATTGCCTCTCCTGACAACAGAGTGTTCAAATCCGTGAAACCAGAGTCTTCGTGGTATAAGCTAGAATCAATTGGCAGCACTCTTGAAATTTGGAAAGTCTAAACCTTGTCTGTGGTATTCCGAGTAGGATCTGGGAATGGGTGACTGTGACGAGCTTCAAACTCACAAATGTTGGGCGCAGTGACAGTGTGCAAAAGGATCAATGGATCCTATTCCAACACGAGTGAGAACCGACAGATGATTAGCCCTACGGAACCCGTAGTTGGACCATTTTTACTGAGAGGACAAATGGTAGCCATTGACAACGGTGATCCACCAACATACAGCTTGCCATAGAAGGAGCCTTGCGTGCGTGAAGAAAACAACAGTAGGAAAGCAGAGATTCAGAAGACAGAGCATCTCCAAAACCTCAACCTGTTCTCCATTACTGCATAACAAGTATTATTCATTTCATGTTCTTTTACTTTTTACAAACAAAACTCTCTTCATTATTAATCTCCTGACTAAGGTTTACAAGATAACCATAGATTGCTTCAAGCCGACAATCTCCGTGGGATCGACCCTTACTCACGTAAGGTATTACTTAGACGACCCAGTGCACTTGCTGGTTAGTTGTGCGGAATTGCAAAAGTGTGATTGTGATTTCGTGCACCAAGGAGCACCTGAGGATTGTGCTGTAAATCCTAAAGGAACAAAAATTGTATGCTAAGTTGTTGAAGTGCGAGTTTTGGAAGAAGGAAGTGAAATTCCTAGGTCACATGGTGAGCAAGGGAGACATTGCGGTGGATCCCTCTAAGGTAGAAGTGGTGATGGAATGGGAAAGATCGACGACTGTGACAGAAGTTAGGAGCTTTTTGGGCTTGGCCAGATATTACCGGAGAATCATTGAAGGATTTTTCAGGATTGCACTACCAATGACGAAGTTGACAAGAAAAGAAACGCCTTTTGTTTAGACGTCCAAGTGTGAAGAGAGTTTTCAAACTTTGAAGGAAAAGTTAACTTTGGCACCTGTTTTGATCTTTTCGAAACCGCATGAACTGTTCAAAGTATACTGTGATGCTTCTCTGAAGGGTTTGGGTTGCGTGTTGATGCAACACCAGAACGTGGTGGCTTACGTGACATGTCAGCTGAGACCGCACGAGGTGAATTATCCGACTCATGACTTGGAATTAGCGGCGATTGTGTTTGCATTGAAGATTTGGAGACACCACATGTACGGGGTGAGGTTTTAGCGTCTTTTCTGATCATAAGAGTCTTAAGTACATCTTTGATCAGAAAGAGCTAAATATGCGTCAAAGGAGGTGGATAGAGCTGCTAAAGGATTATGACTTTGAACTGAGTTATCATCCCGGAAAGGCGAATGTGGTAGCAGACGCTTTGAGTCGGAAGTCCTTGGCAATAGCTTGGATGAGAATCAAGGAAGAGGAATTAGTAGATAAGTTTATAGATCTTAAGCTGGATATCGGTGGAGTTGCCAGAAAAGCTTGTTTGAACCAGTTACAGATTTCAAATACGTTTAAGGCAGAAATTCAAAGGGGTCGACAAGATGAACTAAAGCTTCAATAATTGTTTCAACCAGTTGGTGAGAAGAGACTTGGAGAGTTCACCAAAGATAACGAGGGGTTGTGGAGATATAAAAGAAGGATTTGTATATCGGATGTTGGGAGCTTAAGACAGGGTTTTTTATCAGAAGCTCACAATAGTGGGTTTTCTATTCATCCCGGAAGCACAAAGATGTATTATGACTTAAAGAAGATGTTCTGGTGGCCGGGGATAAACGGTGACGTAGCTACAATAGTATCCAAGTGTTTGACTTACCAAAAGGTGAAGATAGAACATCAGAAACCATCGGGAATGTTACAACCACTTGAAATTCCTCAGTGGAAGTGGGAAGGAATAGCGATGGATTTTATGACGGGTTTACCAAAGACTAGGTCAGGATTTGATGCGATTTGGGTGGTCATGGACCGCTTAACTAAATCTGCTCATTTTCTACCTATTCGAGTAAACTGCTCCATGGAAGAGTTAGCAAGGCTGTATATAAAGGAGATAGTAAGGTTGCATGGTGTGCCATCAAGCATCGTATCAGATCGTGATCCCCGATTCACTTCAAGATTTTGAGGAGCTTTCCAAAGAGCTTTCGGTACGAAGCTATGTCTTAGCATGGCGTATCATCCACAAACAAATGGACAGTCGGAAAGGACTATTCAAACGTTGAAAGATATGCTAAGAGCGTGTGTTTTGGATCAACCCGGAAGTTGGGACCGCTACATACCATTGGTGGAGTTTGCGTACAACAATAGCTTTCAGGCGGGCATTGGGATGGCTCTGTTTGAGGCTCTATATGGATGGAAGTGCCAGTCTCCACTTTGTTGGTATAAATCGGGCAAAGTAAGTGTATTGGGTCCAGAGGTGATAGCAGAGACTACGGAGAAAATTAAGAAGGTACGAGAAAGGATTTTGACTGCTCAGAGTCAACAGAAGAGTTATGCGGACCAGAGGAGAAAACCGTTGGAGTTTGAAGTGAGAGAGCATGTGTTTCTACGAGTTACACCAACAACTGGGATTGGAAGAGCAATTAAGATCAAGAAGTTGAATTCGAGGTATATAGGACCATTTGAGATCCTAAAGCGATTTGGGCCAGTGGCATATCAAGTTGCTTTGCCACCTCACCTGTCTAACCTACATGATGTGTTCCACGTGTCACAACTTCATAAGTACACGTCAGACACGGCTCATGTGTTGGAACCTGAGACGATCGAGTCGAGGGAAAACTTGACTTTCCAAGTGACACCGACGAGAATTGATGACACCAGTGTAAAAAAGCTGCGAAGAAAGGAAGTTCAGTTGTTTAAAGTTGCTTGGAGGTGAGCAGGAGTTGAAAAGCATACTTGGGAATTGGAATCCGAGATGCGAAAGGATTATCCCGAGCTTTTCTCAGGTAATTCAAATTTTGAGGGTAAACTTTCTTATTTGGTGGGGAGAATGTAAGAACCGCAATCAATCAAACAGGTTAATTAAGTGGTTATATTGCCCAAATTTGATTCCGAAAAGTTATAGTGAGAATTTGATGTTTTAAACATCATTTTCGGACTCAGTGGGTCCTTCCGAGTCAGAAAATGTATTTTCTACGAAAATCGTGAAAAATCGCAAACTGGCAGTTGAATCTGCTTGGTGCTGCACGAGAAAAAGTAGAAACAGTCAAAAACCTTAGAAAAACATTAGAGATGGAAAATCGGGCGTTAATTTTAAAGGTTTGGCCCAAAGTTGGGCCAAACGGGCTAAAAATGCTAACAGGTTGAATCGGGCCCAAGTTGGGCCCAAGTCCAACATATATAAAGGTTCATTTAATGAACCCTAGCCTCCATAAACATTTTCACTTCAGATTTGAGAGAGGGAGGAGAGGAAGAAGAAAACCCTAACCACCTCCATCTTCCCAAGCTCATATCTTGAGTTCGAGAACTTTGATTTGAATGCCGTTAGCGGCTACACGTTCCTTGCAAAGAGCTCTACAAAACCCACCCAAGAAACTCTAGAGGTAAGCTCGAAATCCTTCCTGTTCTGCTCTCCAAATTTTTTGGGTTTTGTTAGGGTTTGGGTTAAATGGGTTTTGTGATTTTGGATGTTTAGGTTTGCTCTAATCCTTGCTTAACCTTGAATTTTGGCCATCAAATCTGTTGGGAAAGGTAAGAGATACTAAACCCTTGTGAAATTTGATTTATGTTGAGCCCTAGGTTAATTTTGTGGTGATTTATATGTATATAGCTTGATTATTGTAAGTTTGGAGCTTGTTGGTGCTTATTGCAGCAAAATTGGTGATTGGATTGTGGTTGAAAGCTCATTTGGTTTATATTGCGAATCAGCCAAGGTATGGTTTCAGTTTCTTCTATGTAGTATATAATATTCATGGACACTTAGACTAGTGACCCATAGGATAGGATTGGATTTTGAATGGTTGATGAGTTATTGAGTGTAATTGTATGATGATGATTGATGAAATGATGAATTTTGAGTTGATAATGATGATTAATAGTGATATGTTGAGGATGAATGATTTGTGATGTTGTGTAATGGATTATGTTGATAAATGTGGTAATGGTGTTGATTTATTTGGTAATATAGTTGGAAAATTGTGTTAATGAAGTTGGATATATGAGATATATTGATATTGATATTGTGGATAAGAAAAAATGTGGTATGTTTGGTGTAATATGCCATAGAGTGTTGAATTTGATGAGAATTGGAGTTTTGGAGTGGTTTGGGTTGGTTTGGTTGTGTTTTATGAAAAAATTGTGAAAATTGTGATTTTGGGTAAAAGTGAAATTTTGATAAACTTTGTTTGATCATAACTTTTGCCTCGGTTTTCAAAATTGGTTGAAATTTGTTTAGAATTAAAGATCTTTGAAAACCCTTTAAATCGGTATAAAGATTGTGAAATTTGGAATTTTGTAGAGGAAGTTATGATCATTCAAAAATTGGTGTTGAAAATTGGAAATTTTGCAAAGTTACAAAATTCTGAGTTTTCTGGTACGTGCGCACGCATAGCCTTGTAAGCACGCACACTCTGCGTAAATGGTGACTTGTGCACACGCACAAACCTGTGCATTCGCACACGTAGAGGCACGTAATCTGCCTGCAGCGCTGGCACGGCTTCTGCGCGCACACACCAATGGGAGAATTGCAACCTGTGCGTACGCACAGACCTGTGCGCACGCACACGTTGGGGAGGCCAATCTGTTGGGGGCGCTGGCACAGGTTGTGCGAGCGCACATGCCTTTTGTGTTTTGGTACCTGTCCGTACACAGGTGTGTGCGTACGCACCTTTTAAAAATTTCCTCGGCGTGCGCACGCACACCCCTATGCGGACGCACACGCTATGTTTTTCAAATTTTGCTTTGTTTTTAACTATTCTACCTCCCCAACAAGGTTGTAAGCTTCTATAACACCTTTCTAAGACTTTTGGGCATATTTTTGGGTGCTCAAACCTGGGAAAGGGTTTAAGGGTTGTAGGCACTGATATTAGGAAAAAGGTTAGCAAACGGAGTTCTAGGTTTCTGTTGTGTGGGGGAAGGTCTGACAGTGTGTGATGAATGGTTAATGAATGAGATGCGAAAGCAAGGAATGGAAATATGAAAGAATAGTGGTTGAAAAGAGTCGAGGACTCTGGATAAAGCGATGGATCCATCTTGTGCTAAAAATGTTTTGAAAACCACTGTACCACCTTTTATTGAGATTATATGACATTATACGCCCGGCAGAGGCCGAGGTTGGATCCTGCCTGTCGAGATAGTGGCGGCGGCATAAGGGCGGTGGTTCGTCCCTCTTGCGCTTAGATGCGAGGTCAGAGGCAATAGATCCCGCTCGCATCCTTTCGGATCATCAGAGCGTGTAGGCGCAAAACCCTGGACAGTAATCCGAGCACTATATCTCGGGGGTTCCCACACCATGAATTTGAAGGGCAACATCTCTATGGAGATGTGTCGGGTTGGCAGTTGAACCGACAATGTGATATCACAGCCAGTAGGGCAGGCATTCATCATATGCATTTTCTACCTATTTGCATGCTTTGCCAACTTGATATTGTTTTTCCCTATCTGTGAAATATGTCTAATTGCTACTTGTATTAATTGCTGTATATGCTTCTACTTTTGTTTTACTTGTATTGTATATACTTGTGCTTTGCTGGAGTTGAGGAGGTTCGGAAGGCGGTGGCGATGGGATCGCATGGTGGATTGGATGGTGAATGCTGTGGGACAGCGGTGTTTGATTAGAGTAGAATTTTCCTAGGATAGATTACCCTGTTATAGTATTACGGTTTAAGTTGTACTGAGGAATTACATATTATGCTATTTTGGTTTAGTATGCTTTAAGCTTGAATTCTTGTGATGGATATGGAGTCTAGGATTGCCTTTGGCGTCCCGGGGTCTTATATCCTACATTATTGGGCACTGTTACCATACTGAGAACCTCCGGTTCTCATACCATATTCTGTTGTGTTTTTCAGATGCAGGTCGCAACCCACCTCAGTGAGTTGTCTGATTGGTGACAGGAGCGGAGGATCTGGACTATCTTTTGGAGTCTTTTGATTTACTATATATATATGACTCTCACTTTTGTATTTTACCTTGGCCTAGAGGCTTGTATTAAGAGAACAAAATTTGTATAAGCTATTTTTACTGTCTGGTTACATACATGGTCTGTATATGGCTAGCCAGCTTAAACTCCGCGAGTCGTGGCTAGTGTCTTATGATATTATCCTATTATACTATGATGTTTTGTCATTCTATACCTGGTTCTTAAGTTTTAAGTTAGTAGCTACGTTAGTACGTTTTGCACTTTTCAAATCCGATTTTTGAGGTATATTCTTCATCGGGCTTCTAGATATTATCAACTCCTTCTATATATAATATATAAATAAGCTTAGAACTGTCGTAACCCTTGATTAATCTTTGCTTTATGACGCGAGGTAAGGCTTAGGCTAATTAGGGTGTTACACGTTCCAACTCCTCGCGAAGAGTAGAAGAAATTAAGAAGAAAAGATACAAATCTCCATAAAAAAATCACCAGAAAAAACGAAGAAACATTATTCAAGGTACTATTTTACTATTCTTCTAGGTTTTTTTTCTAGATTGTCTCTGCCACATGCCTCATCCTTAACCAGCAAAACATTAAAAGATTTTAAGAAGAAATATACTGTCTCTCCCACGTTTTGGGTGTATTTCTTAAATCCTTTGGGTGTATTTCTGTAATTCTTTGAGTGTATTTCTGTAACTGTTTGGGTGTATTTCTGTAATCTTTTCTGTAACCGTTTGGGTGTATTTCTATAATCGTTTGGGTGTATTTCTGAAGTTCCATTATCTTCAAAACAATTTCAAAGCTTTATTTCAGAAACCATGAAAATCGAAAAAATTGGAAGTTATATATTTGCGCGTTAATTGATTTGAATTGATTTAAAAGTCTATTAAAAAGGCATGTAACATAAGCAGCGCATTTAGTGGGTTTCGTTTTCTTCATACTTGTAAAGCTTGTAAGCTCAAAACACTTGTATGTAGAGATTAATCCCAAAAATATTTTGTGCACCTTAAAGATTAATTACTAAATCAATCATTACATTGTATGAATTTTATATTAATTAATATAAAATAATCTTTAATTAATAATTATTTAAATTTTATATGAATTTTAAAAAACAAGCCAACAAGCGGTTTTGAATTTTACTCTATATTAATTAATAATCCTTAATTAATGATTATTTAAATTTTATATTTTAAATGATATAAAATTAATGATTATTAATTATCTCTTCTTATTCTAATTCACCTTTTACCATTTATTATGCAAATCCTAAATTCTCTTTTAAAAAAAATCGAAATTCAAAAAAAAAAACACACCAAAACATAAGATAAAGAATAACTCAAATCCTAAGAAAAAACATACAAAACATATGAAAAAGAATCATCTAAAACTAATAAAAAGAATCATTCAAATCCTAAAAAACATACAAAACATAGGAAAAAAAATCATCCAAAATTACATAGGAAAAAGAATCATCCAAAACTAATAAAAAGAATTGTCCAAAATTTAGGAAAAGAAACATAAGAAACTAGTTAAAAGAATCATCAAAACTAAATAGGAGGAGGAGAAGACCGCAGGGTGGCCAGCGACGACGTCTTGGACGGCGTTGCATAGATGGTGGGGGACTCGTGGTGGTGTGTTGCGAAGAGGAAGTTACAAAAGTTGAACGATTTGATTGATAGTGTGGAGACAATTGATGAGAAGAATAGTGAATTATTGCACTATTTTCTGGAAGAATTAGAACCACGATGAATCGCAGCACCGCTAACGGCATTAAGAAACGAGTGTTTACCGGTAAGGGTACGTCGTGAGTTTGCCTTGGATGGAAGAGGTTGATGCTTCTTCGCTGTTTAAATTAAAAACAAAGATTTGCCTAACGCCATGAAGAGAGAGAGGGAAAATGAAGACTCGAAAGTAGGTTCGGTGGGCTTTTCACCGTGATACCCAACAAAAATACCTCAACGTATCCATTCAAAATTAAATTTTCTATTAAAACCAATTAAGTATAAATATTTTATAATATAAATGAATAAAATTAATTAAGATAATTATAAATTAATTAAGTTATTTACTTTTTGCCTGATTACTTCTTGATTCCATATATTTTTCTATTCATTATTTGTTCAACTTTTTTTTTGTTATGTATTTTATATTTTAACATATATTTTATAAGAATAATTAATTTTTTGTGTACATATAATATAATTACAAAAATATAATATAATTAAAAGTCATATCGATATATGGTCATTACCTAATATTTATTCTGAATTTTGATTGTATGATTGATTCTACTTCAAAAAATCTAATTTATTTTTTCAAGTATGTGACATTGCAATAATGTTAAAAATAAAATAATTTAAACTTATTTTATTTTATTTAATATTTATAATTTCTATAATTATAAATTTATTAATTATATTTAATATTATTCAATTATTCTAACAATAATAAAAAAATAAAATAAACTAATTTTATACTACTTTTTTATTATTTTTCAAATATTTTTTTATGGTCTTGATTGTGTTATTTGTATTTTAGCAATTAAAAGACACTTTTTTTTGTATTGAAATGGAGTTATAAAAATTCAAGAAATAAAGACTTAAATACAAATTAAACGGGATAAGATAGTTTCTGTTTCATCATTACTAAAAATACTAACTAAATCTAAAGAAGATAAATTCTAAAACACAAAATTATTATCTAAACTTAAATTCTGTTTTGTTAAGCAATCAATACATCTATTATCTTCTCTATAAATTAAGAGACACTTAATTCAATCTAAGAATGAAAATCAAGAGCTAATGTATTGATGTTTTTTTTTTTTTTTACTGATGGAAAATCTATGTATGCGCCTCAACTCTTTCCAATGGGCCTACCGTTCTTGAATTATTAAAATTAGGTGATAGCAGTTGGGGTAGCAATAGGAGTTGGGCTACACGCAATTTCTCATCTAACGTGTGACTTCCCAAGGCTATTACACGCAACGGACGCAGAATACGAGCCCATGAAGCAGTTCTTCGGGGACAAGAGGCCCAACAACTATTGGTGGTTTGTGAAAGGGACGGAGGGTTGGACCGGTGTGGTCATGGTGGTGCTCATGGCCATAGCCTTCGTTCTTGCTCAGCCTTGGTTCCGTAGGAACAGGTTCAACCACCTACCAAAGCCCCTCAAGAAGCTCACTGGCTTCAATGCTTTTTGGTACTCGCACCATCTCTTTGTTATTTATTGTCTACATGCTCTTCATCATTCATGGCTACTTTCTCTACCGCACCAACAAGTGGTACAAGAAAACGGTACGTGATTGATCATAATAAACTATAGTCTGTATATTCAAATTAATCCCTAATGAATTTTAGATGACATATTAATTTTTAATAAATTTTTATTATTTAAAATATCACTAAAAGTTACACTTATCAAATAGATTAGTTCTTCTATCACTTTTAATAAAATTTTTAATATGCATATTGAAAAAAATAAATTTTTAACAAATTTTATTATAAAATAATTAGATTTTGATAAATATTTTTACATGACAAATAAGATTTTTTAGCGAAGGACCAATCTGTGTCCAAAATCTTTAAATTAATAAAAAAATTATTTAGAATAAAAGAGTTTGATCTAAAATTTTTTAAGGAACAATTTAGATGTTTACTCTAATTTATAATTATTTTAAAAATTTAATTTTAATATACTATGAGTATAAAATAATTTTAGGAACATATATTTAATCACATCATAAAAATAACTATTATTTTTATTGACGATGTGAATAATCATCTATAAAAACAGATATAATTGTATAGTTGTATAAAATATTTTACTTTTTTAGTGCATCAAAATTAAGTTTTTATTTTAATCATAAAAATTTTAATATTATATAAGAAATCTACATGATTTACATAATTCAACAATGGTGCAGACATGGATGTATCTTGCTATTCCCATGATACTATATGCATGCGAAAGGTTAGTTCGGTTTTTCAGGTCTGGACACAAATCTGTGAGGATGTTGAAGGTACTTATTAGATTTTCACTTCCTCTATCATCATTTAATTAATTAATGTCGTCATATATAAATCACCGATATTGAAAAATCGGCAGGTTGCAGTTTACCCAGGAAATGTGTTGGCATTGCATATGTCTAAGCCACAAGGATTCAAGTACACTAGTGGCCAATATATTTATGTTAATTGCTCAGATGTTTCCCCATTTCAATGGTATGCATCGCATCTTAGAAAGTTCCTATATATTCTTGTAACCTTACGTTATTTAGACAAATTGTTTCAATGCACTTCTTTTCTAGAAAATAAATTAAACTAAATGTATAGAAATTTATGGTTGGACATATTATCATCCTAATTTTAAGTTTCTTTTTCTCTATGTAGGCATCCCTTTTCTATTACATCAGCTCCCGGAGATGACTACTTGAGTATTCACATTCGGACTTTGGGTGACTGGACATCACAGTTGAAGGTCGTTTTTGCCAAGGTGAAATTTTGCCCACCACATACAGCAATTAATTAATATGTTCTTCTGCGATTAAAATTTTTTAAAGCGAGAAAGTGAAGGCCTAACTACCCTTAAATCAGATAGTGGAACTCACACGATATAAATCACAAATTCAATGAAGATTAACCACTTACTTTATTACTTTCCACTTTTTTATCTCATGCTGCTAGAGGATCTTTTTCTGTTCTTCTATGTTTGGACAATTCCTTCATAAATTTCATCAACAAATTAAAGCTTAATTATTACTACTTTTCCCACATGAATGATGCAGGTTTGCCAACTTCCGAGTGATGATCAAAGTGGTCTCTTGCGAGCTGATATGTTATAAGGCAACAGCATACCAAGGTATAAGAGTATGGCTACACATTTTATACTCAACACTTGAGATTGAGTCGAAAATTTTAACAGTTTTCTTTTCACAAAATACATTTAAAGTTTATTAGTAACTTGAATTAGTAAAATTTGTGATAAATAGTGAACTACATAAAAAAATATAAAGGTACCAATACCCCCAAGATTTTATAAGAACATATATATCAATATCTTAAAATAAATCAAATTCCATATTTATTTTAAAAAATATAAAGATTAATTTTTAAATAGTTAATATTATCTATTTTTTTTTACTGTAAAATTATTTTTTAACTTTTATTTTTGGAGAATTTAAAATTAAAAAAAATTGTCGATGAAAATTGTGGATGTTAATTGAAAAAAAATTACTTTCTAGCGAACTATTTTTATTTTCATTTCTAATTGTACATATAACTGTTTCATGAACAAGTCAACAATAATAGCCTACAATTTTATCAAAAAAACATGTGAACAATTTGTAGGATGCCAAGAGTCTACGGAGCTCCAGCACAAGACTACCAAAATTACGAAGTCCTGCTTCTTATAGGGCTAGGAATTGGTGCCACCCCATTAATTAGCATTCTAAAAGATGTTCTCAACAACATCAAGCAACAACGAGACGAAGAACAACAAAAAAAAGCCTTTTGCAACCAAGCGAGCCTATTTCTATTGGGTCACTCCGAGCAGGGCTCGTTCGAGTGGTTCAAAGGGGTGTTGAACGAGGTTGCGGAGAAAGACAAGGAAGGTGTGATTGAGCTCCATAACTATTGCACGAGTGTGTATGAAGAAGGAGATGCAAGATCGGCTTTGATCACAATACTTCAGTCACTTCACCATGCAAAAAGTGGAGTTGATATAGTTTCCGGGACAAGAGTTAAGACACACTTTGCTAGACCTAATTGGCGTAATGTCTTTAAACATGCGGCAATCAAACATCCAGATTCAAGAGTTGGTAAGTATTTATAATTAACAATATATATATATATATATATATATATATATATATATATATATATATATATATATATATATATATATATATATATATATATATATAGTATTTTTACGGGAATATACATTTTTTAAAATTACGGTCCACTTTATTCAGACAGTATAGATTATACATGATACAAAAGATTTATAAAATACTTTTACCAAAAAAAGTCGTAGGTTGACAAAAGTATCTGACTAAGAAGACCGAAATATCTATAGATAAAAAATCAAATAATAAAATTTTTAGTTATTATTTTATATGAAAAAGTCAAATTTTAATTAATAATTAATTTTAACATTCATTATCTAAAATTTGAAACAATTTAACGTGTATATTTTTATATTTAATTAGGTGTTAAGTCTGTTGCATAAATAAAAATAATTAATTTTCATACTTGTTATTTAAAAATAATATTATTTTTCTCTCTATGTATATAAAAATATAATTAGATATTAGTATAAAAAAATTATACTGATAGTTATAAAATTAACTCAAAACTAATTTTTTTTAAAAATAATTGAATCTTGATTCTAACTTTTAATTATAACATTAGTATTCTCTCTAAATTATATGTAATAAATATTTAAAAGAAGAGAAATAAAAATATATATTAGAAAGATAAATGGTAAAAATTTAAAACTAAATAAAAAACTAAAAATTATATAATAATAATAATAATTTGAATTATATTATTTTGTTAATTTTATTTTCTGTAGAACAGAAAGGTAGAAAAAATAGAAAATGAAAGAAAAGAGAGAAAGATAAAGATGAAGAATGAGAGTGAGAGTTTGTTAATTTTAGAAAAAAAATTATTTTAATTGTAATAAAAAAATATGGGATGACATATTTTGATTTGTCAAATGACTAATATAAAATATAAATTATATATAGAGTAACAACGGTAGAGAGAAATAGAAAAATGGAAAGACGTAGATGAGAGAATTAGGAAGAGAGTTTGTTAATTTTGGAAAAAAAATATTTTTGCTCAATTTTAATAAGAGAGTGTCATGTGACACATTTGATTATTAAATTAGATAGTAATATATAATAATAATAATATAGATATATTTTAATTTTAATTTTAATGCAATTAAATAATGTCATGTTGTACATTTTAATTGTCAAATTAGTAATTAATCATTGATATTAATATTAATAATGATGTATAAAATAGATAGAGTGGTTGAAAGAATGAGAGAGACAAATAAAAGATGAGGGAGGAGGGGAGAACTCTTTAATTTTAGAGGAAAATATTTGATTTCAATTGCAACGAGGGAGTGACATGCAACACATTTTGGTTGTAAAATTAGTATGGAGGAGGCAAGAATTCTTTAATTTTAGAGGAAAAATTTAATTTCAATTATAATAAGGGAGTGATATGTGGCACATTTTGGTTGTAAAATTAGTAAGGAAGGGAGGAGAATTCCTTAATTTTAGAGGAAAAAATTTAATTCCAATTACAATGAAAAAAATGACATGTATGTGGCACATTTTGATTATAAAATTAGAAATATATATATATATATATATATATATATATATATATATATATATATATATATACCAAAAATCAATCATTAAATTTTATTTTAATATATATTTTATATTTTCTTATATATTTTATATAAATGATTAATTTGGTAACTGAATTTATATATATATATATATATATATATATAACATTGTTGATTTATAATCAAAATTCTAAAAACTGATCTAAAACTGTTCTAGTTATTGGTGCACATGTTTATTGGTTCAATCAATTTAACTGTAATTTTATCTGAATAACTATTTTATAATAAAATAATAAATAAAATATAAATAAATACACTAAAATATAATTATATTAGTCTAATATAAATTTTAAAATATCATCTAAATCAAAAGTATTACATTAATCACAGTGTTAATTTCATCTACATACAAACTCACAACAATTAAAAATCACAATTATACAAATTCATAATCACAAGATAAAAAATAACACCATAACAATAGTAATTTATCAAATTAACAAATTCAGAAATATGAACTCATCAAAATAATTATTCAAATTATTAAAATTAATAATTGGACGTAAAATACAAGAACAACACATCAACAACAATTTATCAAATTATAAAATTAACAAGATGAAAAACATAAACTAAAATTAAAATAATTGTTCAAATTAACAATTAAACAAAAATACAGCTACCTAACAATCGTAACATGCACAACAATAATTTATCAAATTACCAAATTGACAAGATTAAAAACATAAATTTAGATCAAAATAATGATTCAAATCAACAATTAAGTAAAATTACAGCAACATAACAATCACATGGTCAAAGAATAATACTTCAACAATAATTTATCAAATTACCAAATTAACAATATCAATATTATAAACTCATATCAACCACCATAACAACAATTAAAACAGTTAAAACAAAAAAAGAACAGCAAAAAAGAAAAATATTATAGCAATCCAATAATCTCAAAGACAACAAATTGATACACAACTGAAAAAAGTTAACAACTTAACCTTAACAAAATAAAAAAAAAACTAGTAAATCATTGTAAAAACTAAAAACTAAAAATTAAAAAAAAAAATTAAAGACAATAGAACCACAGCATATCAGAATTAGGATTCAAGACATCATTGACAATCCAAACAACAATAATTAAAGAAGAAAAATGAAAAATCACATATTAACAGAAGTGAGAGAGCATCGGAAGGCTGGACGCGGCAGAACTGGAGAATAGGTGAAACAGAGCCGGTGCGGCGAGACAGCGGTTGTGCGACGAAGGAAGGCGACTTCGAGTAGTTGCATGGGGACGGCAGCTTCGAGCGGTGGCAGAGACGACCGTAGTGGAGAAGGCTCCTTCAAGCAGTTGCAACGGCGACTTCGAACAATGACGAAGACAACCATAGTGGGAAGGCGGCTTCGAGACGTTGCAACGACGACATTGACTCGGCGGTGGCTAGATAGAGCGAGGGAGTGAGGGAGGGGCTCGAAACCGAGAGGAAAGAAAGAAAATGGAGTAGTGAGAGAGTGACAGTGCTGAGCTAGGATTATGTTTTCTTTTAACTAAAAGACGAAATGACGTTGTTTCCATAAAAAAAAGGAAAAATCGGCCGAATTTTAATTCGATTTGACCAGTCAGTTTTTGGCCAATTCATTAGTTCAATCACGGTTTTTATATTAGGCGGTTATAACTATTGACCGAATCATTTTTTTTTTACCAGTTCACGATTCGATCAGATAGTTTGAATTGGTTTTCAGAATCTTGTTTATAATAGAAGAATACTAAGAACAATTAAAATTTATTATTTTTTATTAGTAATTAGCCATCAATATTTAAAAGTGCATTAAAATATCTTGTTGGATAAAAAAATTAAATTAATAATTAAAAATAATAAATTATGATAATTCTCTAATTTGTTTTAATAATATTTTAACAATTACCGATATTTTAAATTTTTTGATGTATGAATTTTATAAATATGACGACAGAAGACATATTTAAGAGAATAAACATTAAAAGAAATAAATCATTATCGTACGTGCAGTGTTGCTTTTCTAATGTCTAATAATTTCAAATTTATTGCCCTGGTTTCAGGTGTGTTCTACTGTGAGACGCATGCATTGGTTGGGGATTTGAAGAGACTTTCTCTAGATTTCACAAGGAAAATCCCTACTGAGTTTGATTTTCACAAAGAAAACTTCTAGAATATTGTGCCATGCTTCTAGCTTTCGGTTTTCAATTGTAACATAATATATAGGGTTATCTATTTTTGTTGTAGAGATATAATATGGTTAGTACATACATAATAAATTTGATGATTTATTATAGAAAAAGTATGAAGAGCCAATAGAATAATATGCACAATGGAAGTTTATGAAATATTAGAGATATAATTATTATTATTATTTTTTTTATCAGTTGAAACTTTTGGGATGAATGGTATCATAACAAGGTATTAGAGTATTAGATTTGAAAGGTCAATAGTTCAATTTTTTGTGAACCTCAAAATTAGTTTAATTTTTTAAAAAGATGTTTATTATCCCTAGTAAAAATAGTCTATTATCTCTCTAACAGAATCTTTTATTATATAAAACGTTAAATTCTTAGACAATTAAACAACACCAGAATTGTATGTATTTATGTAATGCCACGTAGAAAAAAATATAAATAATAAAAAAATACACACTTAATAATACTCTTACGTACTTAGTTTATAAGAGAATATAAATTAATTTTCTAACTTAAATGGTACAATTAATTTTTTCTACAATTATTTTCTTTATTTAAGTATACAAAAAATAAATTTTAAATCTTAGGTGAATCAAATTTATCAAAAACTATTCGTCTATACTCTTAATTATTACATCTACAATTATACTGTCTTTCTTTCAAAACAAAGTTACAAATTTTTATATCATTAACCCTAATAATATCCCAAAATCACTATAGCATATTTTATAAAAAAAAATTAAATATTTCAAATTTGATCAGTATCGATCAATTTACTAAAAAAAGACATTAAAAAATGGTTAGTTTGTGACCTATAAAATAAAATAATAAATCATTCATCTTAATTATAAATATTATACGTTTAAAATTATAAATGTTATATGTATAAAATTATAAATATTAAATTAGAGATATTTTAACAATTTTTACTATGCAGTCTATATTTTTACATACAAGTTTTATTAAATAAAAATATAAAATAAAATATGAAAAAAATTATGAAAAAATTTAAATATAATTATTAATTGATCATATTAAAATTAATAAATAAGCATACTTATGAATACTAAAAAAATAAATTAATTTAAAATCATGGCCATTGAAATATACGTGAGATAATTGAAAATATACGATAAGACAATATATAGTTTGAAATTGGATAATATTAATTATTAAAATATATTAATTATGAATATCATATATATGAAACTATAGATGTTTTGGGTATGATATTAGGTTTGGTTCATGTATAGATTAAGATATAGACATTAAGAAATAGATATTTGAAACATAGATAAAAATACATGTGTGTATAATGTTTGAAAATAATAGATATAACATTAGTGTAGTAAGTAAATTTGTGTTTGGTTATATAGAATATGAATAATACACTATTTAAAATGACAATTTTATATATCCTTAGTTTTAATTTAGAAATAAACATTTTTTTAAAACAAAAATAAATATAAAAGAATTTTTCCCGTCGATAATTTTCGACAGCTTGCTGTCGATATTATGAAAAAAACCTAATTAAAAATAAAATAATAAAATCGACGGCTATTTCTCCCGTCGATAATTTTCGACGGCTTGCTATCGATATTTTGAAGAAAATCTAATTAAAAATAAAATAATAAAATCGACGGCTTGGTCGTCGATTTTTTTATGATGCATTAAACGTTTTTAACTATCGTCGTAATGTTGGCGAGCCAGGGACGGAAATACTTTTATTTTAAAATCGACAAACATGATGTCTATTTTTATATTTAAAATATCGACAGAATTTCCGTCGATAAATTTAAACGGTCAATATTGCTTTCTAAAATTAAATGAATGATGTGGATTAATATATAAAATAGACGCTAAAGACGTTGCTTTTTTTCAAATTAAAATTGACAACCATACCGTCGATTTTTACTGCTAAAAACATCAACCCACGCCCACTTCCCACCTCCCACCTCCGAGTTCAGAAACACAATTTTATCCCAAATTCATCACCAACCCTCATTTTATCCTTTTCTTTTCTGCATTTGAGAAACAATATTGTTAATTTCCTCACCAACCCTCATTTTACCCCAAATTCACCAACCCTCATTCTCCGCTGCCGGCGTTACGGTTGCGCCGCCGTCACTCCGTTTGCTCATGCCGCTGTTGCACTCTGTTGTTGCCGTCTGCTACGACAACCCTATCTTCAAGACCTACGATCTCGTTGCCATTAAGCCCTCCACTCGGGCCACATTCGATATGGCATGCCGGAAATCGGAGGTGAGTTAGTTAATATTATAGTTAGTTAGTTAGAGATTTAGAGCTTTGTTATAACTGTTTATGTAACTAAATCTCTGTAGCGGAAGCGTAACGATGAAATATGAATTCAATTGTGTGTATATGGTTGAAGTGATAACTTTTAAATGCTGAAGTGATTGCAGGTAGATATCATTACGGTTGACTTTTCGAAGGGGATGCTGTTTAAAATGATGGAGAACATGGTTAAAGTTGATGCCGAGGTTTGCTCTGCAATCTTTTTTTTTTTACTTCAATGAGCAAAAGGATTAATGTAATGAATAAATCCTTTTAATAGAGTTCAATTAATTGATACGTGGTTTGTTAATATTTCTACACAACGAGGGGTTTGCTTTGAAGTTGATTACTCTTGTCTTTTAACTAATGCTAAAAACAGGAATCAGTGGATCTACGATGCTAAGGTAATGTCTATTTTTCTGAATGATTCTCGGAGTGAGTGGCCAAGTATACTGGAGAATTTTCGCAACTTGATTATTTACTTATGATGAGTTATCATCATTAGATGAGTCTTTGTGCTTTTGATTGAATTTGTTTCTACGATGTAGTTTTAGTTTATGTATTAAGTGAGAAAGAGAAAGTAGAGTAGTATGATAACTGATAACTATTGGTTGACCTTAGTAGTTTGCTTTTAGGTACCTTTTTTGACACTGACATTAGAACACATGTAAACTAACACACTGATTAAACGTGTAGTGTTTGATGGAGTGGATTCAGGGAAGAAACGTTATCTTTTCAAGTTCTGCTCCTTCGGTGAATCTTCTTAGAGGACCTTCTGATGCTGCAAACTTATTGTCCTTATTGGGAATCTCCAAGGAGCGAGCTAGAGATGCTATTTCTAAAAATTGTAGGTATGAAAACCTGCACTAATACTTTAGTAATGCCTTTGTTTTCTCATGACCAACATTTGAGATATCTTGAATGTCCTTTCGAACATTTGCAAGAATCTTTTGGTAAAAGCTTTAAGGAAAAAACGGTTTTACAAAAATGCAATAAGAGTGCAACCATCGTCATCAAATATAGTATCTAATTTTGAGGATGATCACCCGGAAGAATTACTAAAATGGGATTCTCTCTCCAGTGAAGGTGACATCTCGATGCATGATTGGGCAAAGTGTTTTTCGCATTATTATTATTATTATTATTATTATTATTATTATTATTATTATTATTAATTACACTTTTCTTACATCACTTAAAACATATAGAAAACATATTAGGAAATGGAAGGCCATTGCTTCCAATCATACAAATTGTAGTAGATGATTTAGCATAGAATAAGTTGAGCAAATTTTCTAAATCTATAAATTATATTCACTTATTGATGGTATTTTCTCATTTACTATTATTGGCAGCTAAGAAGTTTAGGGTTAATGAATTTGTAAACCCAAAAGATTATAACAAACCTATACAAAAGGTAAAGTCTATTGCTACAAATGTTATGACTGGACATATCCTAAAAAATCTCAACAAGAAACACCTCAAAAGTATATTACAATTCATATATACTTCTTTAATACTTCTTTTCTATCCGTTTATAGATATTATTTCTAGTATGAAAGTATTCTTTCTTTTTATTTTATTGGGTTATAGTTTAACTTTTCATACTATTTAATTGATGCAATGTGCTTTTTCATTACTTTTTGGAGAAGCAAAACGACTTTTCTATATACTTCTTTAAAATTCAGTTTAAAAAAAAAAACTTATGTTTCTATTATTTTATCAAGGTCAACAATAACTTTGCACAATTTTTCTTGTCTGAAAATGATTTTGTTTATTATCAACAAATGCAATATAATGAACCGTAGGATATATATTACAAGAATGGTATAACCTCAATTTTTAGAAGGGTTAATTGTCAGTAATAATTTTATAGTAAGACCAATAAATAACATTTAAAACTACAAGTATGCAATTTGCTTGTTTTTTATGTATGAATTATGATTTGATTTCTGTGTATATTTCATTCATGTTAACTTTTAAATTATGACACAGGAGCTGTTGTGGAAGTGACATGTGAAGTAGGAAGTAAAACCATTAAGGCATATGGCACAACAAAGATCAATGAAAAATACAGTATAACTGTGAAGGACTTTGATTATGTCAAATATGGATCTGCAATGTGCAGGGCTAAGCTCCATGCTCTTCCTAAGGATTCACAATGAATTCTCATTTGAGTTCTATGATTTTTTGTTCTTTGCTTATAATTGGCTTAATGTTTCTCTAACTAGGTCAGCCATGCAGGCACTTGATCACAACTGGATGGAGTACTTTTGTAGCTTCGAAGAGATTAGTCGTCGGAGACACCTTTGTGTTTCTGAGGTATAAAATTCATGTTTTCTTCATATGATTTAGAAAATTTATCTCCTCTGAAATACAAGGCTTAATCTAAATAGGTTTTTGTACAGAGGACACAACGGAGAGTTATGTGTTGGACTGAGGCATAATACTTCTCAGCCAAGCAGCATGCCTTCATCTATGATTTCCAGTCAGAGCATGCATCTTGGAGTACTTGCAACTGCATCTCATGCTGTTGTAACTCAGACTCTTTTTGTTGTATATTACAAGCCAAGGTAGACATCATATTAGTTGCAAAAAATGATCAAGAAAAATGTTGTGTTATTTTTGTTAGGTAAATTTAGTTGATGATTGTTCACAAGAGCTTTTTCCTTGCTTAGGAAGAGCCAAGTCATTGTTGGCTTGAACAAGTATTTAGAGGCTATAAACCTTTGCGTTGAATATTTTGTATTATTAGTAGATTGTAATTTAACTGAATATAAGTCTAAGTTTAGTTATTTATCTTGTCTTGAATCTTTATGTTAGAGAATTATTTATTATTTTGATAAATTTGTAAACTCATGATCTAATATTCAGTATAAATTTTATTTTAATATTTAGAAGTTTATTTATCTAATATTTTGTATAAATTTTATTTCTATATTTAAAGGTTTATTTATATTAATTGTCAACTATTTTTCAAATAGAAAAAATAATTAAAAAATATAGATATTAAAATCGATGGCAGCATTGTCGCTTTTTAAATTTAAAATAGACAAAAAAAAAACAAAATACAGACAAAGAATTTGTCGGTATCTAAATAATTAAATCGACGGCCCTTTTGTCGATTTTATTGAATCAAATATCGACAAAAATATTGTCGATTTTATGTAATAATATCGACGGCAATGCTGTCGATTTTATTGAATCAAATATCGACAAAACTGTTGTCGATTTTATATAATAATATCGATGGCAGAGTTGTCGATTTTATTAAGCAGGCGAAATTCCCAAACTTATATTATAGATGGAAGGACTTTCAATTTTATTAGATTATTATCGACATCTTGGTAAGCCATCAATTTGATTAGACTTTTGAAAAATTGACAAGCTTAATAGTGACCACTTCCGCCGTCGATTTTGCCATCAATTTTTAATATTATCGGCAGCTTAGTCGTTGATTTGGCCGTCGATTTTAATGATGTTTCTTATAGTGCGTCCCCATTCCCATTCTCTTTTTCTCAACTTGTCGAGGATAGAGCATTTCTCATTTTCTTTTTTTCTATTACGATGAGTTGATATGTAATAAGTGATCTATATGTAAAATCATTGTGCCTTGCTTTTCTTTTCTATTCTGAATGTCAATGATCTCATTCTCATTGTTTCCAATTTCAAGCTTTCTTCCCAAATTATGCATATTCTATGGAAGGAATCCATGTTTAGTTGTTGAGATAGGAAGAATGTTTTCATTTGTATGGAAGTCTTTAGGTGAGAGAGACGTCATTATTGCCTCCTCTTCATTGTCGATCTTCTTCATCACCAAACTCCATCTTTGTGCTCTCATTGTCATCTTCTCCGGCTTCATTTTCATCAATTTCATCTTCCATAATTGTTTTCATATCTCAATCTTTCTCTCCTCCTCTTTTCCTGTCTGTGGTTGCTTCCACTTCTTCATTTTTTGTATCTTCTCATCAATTGTTTGATTAATTAGTTATGTATACTTGAAATTGATAATTAAGTTTATAACTTTTGCTTAATTTTTCAATGATTTGAAGTTGATGAGTTCTGGTTAATTTCAGAAGAGAAAGGAAGGATTTGTAAGAGAGAAGAATAGTATTTGAAATTTAAAAAGATTAATAACGATAATATAGTAACAAAAATATAAGATCCGTGTCCATCATTTTCTTTCTGTGTCTCATAATTTTGGATGAATACAAAAAATATGTAACTTCTATTTGTGTGTAAATGCGTCCTTGTTAATTTTATATCTCAAGAAACAAATAGTGAACACATGTTACTGTGTTCTTGTCTCTGATAGACATTGACAGAAACCAAATAGAGCCTTATGGATGCTAAGAGTGTGAAGATAGCAACAAATGTCTTACTGGTACTTTTCTTATCAATGCATACATATTTTTATAATATTATGCACACTTATAAGTTTAGTTATTATTGAAGATGTGTTAAGCATGTAAGGAATGCCTAGTCTCTGATATTATTGAAAAAAACAAACGAATGAACATCTAAAAGTAAGAGTAAACATGAATGTTTGAAACTTATTGGAAAATAAACATTCAAAAATATATTATAATAAACATCTAAAAGTGAGAGAAAATAACTTCGCTAGGTAATCAATTAGGTGTGCAACCAACTGAAGACAACTCTCATTTGAGTTGCATCCTAAGGCCCACTAAAGAAAAAAATATTTCACTCCATTTATTCAAATCTAACCCTAATTTCACCTTTGACTAATACACACCGAAATAAAAAAAACCCCATAGTCGCCGCACTCCCCTTCTCTTCCACGTCCTCTCCTGCGCCATTAGCCTCCGCACCACAGCACATCGGTGCCGCTGCCGCATTCTCCAATGATGTCGTTGAAGAGACCCTTGGAATTCGCAGCCTGGCGACAACCTTAATGCCCTCCCACCTCGCGATTCGCATCACCACTAATCACTGCAGCACCCTCCTTCCTCGTGGTTTGCAGCGCCACCGACTACAGCAGCACCCTCCTTTTGGTGAGCGCAACTTCGTTGATCACTGCTGTATTCAAATCCAACAAGGCTGTCGTTTCTCCTTTCTTTTTTTCTGAGATTTTGTGTTTGGAGAGAAAGGCATTAATTTGAATTGTTATCATGAATTCTTTGAAATTAGATGTTTGTTTCAATAATTAAAAGGATTTTTTCTGAAATATTAAGACGTTTTCTTCCATGGCAATTTGGTTTTTCTTTTGTATTAATTGGTATGTTTCTTTTTGAGTTACTGGAGATTTTTTATAGGATTTCAGATGTTTCTTTTTGAATTATTGGATGTTTTCTTTATAGGGATTTAGATGTTTTTTTGGGTTATTGAATGTTTTTTTATAGGCTTCAAGATTCTTCTTTTTGAGTTACTAGTATTTTTCTTTTAGGTTTCAGATATTTCTTTGATTAGATCATTATATATGATTTCAAATGTTTCTTTTGTTAAATTTTGGATATTTCTTCTGTAGTCATTAGATGTTTCTTTCTATAATTATGCTGAGACTTTTGAATGCTTGCTAAAATTTTTCATAAAAGAAATGGCTATGTTGAATACTGAAATGCACCATCCCATGATGTAATCTAGCTTTCGTAAGTTGTGGATGTTTTGTTTTGGTTTTGGTTTTGGATGTGTCTTTTTCTTTTGTTTGGGATGTTTCTTTAATAATATTTAGATATTTTTTGTTTTGGAATTTTTTTTAAAGTTTTATATATTTTATATTTTGAATGTTTTATTTCTTAAGTTTCGGATGTTTCTTTTTTGTGTGTGTTTTGGATGTTTCTTGTTAAAGATTTTGGATGTTTCTTTGTTATTGTACGTTTGCAAAGGAAAAAGCACACAACAAGAGGAAAGAGGCATCCCAAAATAGCTTTTGGATGAGTTTCTTATGAGTTGTTGTTTGTGCTTATGATGTACAGTTGAAGGATGATGCATTTAGTTCGAATTCTCAAAATTTTTCATGATGTACAATTGGGTTTAGGATTAAGTGATTTTTACTGTTGAAGATCTGTTAGATTTTTATTTTGGATTTTAGTATATGAAATTTCATTTATCATTAAAGGACAAATAGGTCATACATGTTATGATGCTACCAATAAAAAGAACACCATATATCCAACTAAATTTTTTTTGTGTTTCTTTTTATGGAGTTTCGAATTTTTTTTGTATTCTTAGATGTTTTTATAGTTCATAAAGAATCTGAAAGACTAACAATCATGAGAATAACATGTTATATACTTTAAAAGTGTTATATGAAAAAATAACATGTATATGCCCAAATTACATTAAACTAAGAATTTTCAAAGAATTTATCAAATATATGAATCCACTAAATTATTGTGATTCATCTACTTCACTATTTGCATTAAAGGATTGAGCAGTCAAAATATATTGTGTAATGTTGACTTTTTCAATATTAATTGCTCCCTTCAAAATAGAAAACTCCAGTTATAAAGAACATTCACTAGTACATATAAAAAGAACATCCAAAACTACAAAAAATCATCCAAAACAAATAATTCCAAATGAGTTTTGTCCTTATATGTTATATTATATATAGAAGTCATAGAAAAATTCAAAATAATGAATTTAAGTTTCTACAAAATAATGATTATTTTCTGGTTACTGAATTGGTTTTTCCAAAAGAACAAATTCCAAAAGTTATGCTTATCAGAAGAAATAGTTTTTTTTTTTTTTCAAATGGTATATAATAGAATTCCAACATATTAAGCAGGGAATACACTATGTTCTAATTAAAAATAAGATAATAGTGTGATTAATGGATCTAAAGAAAGACCTATTTGTCTAAAAAATGATATAGAATGAATTGCTCAAAAACAGAACTAAAGACAGATTAAAAACAAAGAGAACTAATGCAACTAAAGTCTAAACTATGAATTCATATCCTCGGCTACAAATTTTACGTCACATTGAATTCATATTCGAATGCGCCAACGAGAGATTATTGCATGGGGGATCAAATGTCGTCGCCATGTACATCGAATAGCGGGTCTAATATGTATTTTTTGTAACATGATTGCTACATAAATCCAAAATACATGACTCAAACAAACATCCAAAATCCAAGAAACACATATAGCAAAAACATATATGAAAAAGTAACCAATATTTTAAAAATTGAAAAAATACATTATCATCATGTTGACGATGCATAAGATCCATAACTTCAACACTTTCTTCAATCCAACTAAAAATTCTCGGAGATGCCAGTTACATTCGATTCACCTTCAACACTTGATGAATCCATTTACGCTCAAAGGATGTTGTGTTTCCCAAGGAAATGCGTTGCGTGGGTGATCAACGGAGGAGGAAGGACACTACTGCGGCGGACCAAGGGAGGGCACTGTTGTGGCGGAGGAAATAGCGCAACCATATGGCAGACCAAGGGAGGGCGCTGCACGGCTCCTGTGGCGAAAGAGGGGGCGTTGCTGTGACGGAGGACAGAAGGCACTGCGCAGGTGATCGCGGGACGTCTTTCATAAAAAGAGGGCACTGCTATGGCGGAGGAAGGAGGGTGCTACGCGGATGATGTGACGGAGGAGAGAGAGCGTAATGTGGGTGATTGCTGGCGCATCGTTTATGCGGGAATGGGGGAAGGACGACGAAGTGGCGAGTGGACAACGCCTGGGAGGAAGGACCACACAGTCGTGTGTGATGAAGCGGTGGCAAGGGCACTGCGACGAGTCATAGGAATTGTCGATGGAGGTTGTGGCTTCGAGGTAGAGGGAGAGAGTGATTAGAGTGGGAGGTCAGCTTAAGGGTTGATGTTGGGTGGCGCATGTTTCGACCCTAATCCTAATTTTTAGAATTTCAAAATCTGAATTTTTGAAATATTGTTCAAGTTGACTGCACGTTAAGTTGTTTCTTTTGACTTTTTTAAAACAAAAATATTAATCTTTGTTGATATGAATATATTTGTAGATCTTTAAATTAATCAATAGACGGTAGTTATGGCTCCCCAATTTTTTCTAGAATGATTTTTGGGTAGGTATAAAAAGCACTAAAAGAGTAAAAACATGCATGTCTTTTATGGTAGGTTTTTACACAGTAAAAATCATAATTGTAAGAATCGACCGGTGATCGAACCGGTCAGGTTAATAGTTTATTGGTTCAACTGGTAAATTACGGATGAACTGTTTAAATTATAATTAATAAATATAAATTTTTAAATATAGTTTAATTGGTACATGTTATATATTTAAAAAAAAGGGCACATGTAATGAAAAGTAATTTGGTCTAGCAGCAGCTTGGCTGCTGCATATGCAAAGGACCCAATTTTGAATCTAAGGAAGATTTTTTTTGTTAATTGTTGATTTGTGGTTTTGACTGGTTTGTACTATTTTTGACCGATTTTGTTCGGTTCTGTCTGGTTTTGATCGTTTTCTTTCTTAAACACTCAGAATATTGGATCGAACCAATTTAAGGTCCAACTCATCAGTTTTCTAGTCAAAGCAGTTGGTCCGGTTTGATTTCAATAACTATAGTAAAAATAATTTGATTCAATTCTTTTATTAAGACAAAAATTTTGGGAGATGAAGAATAAAAAGTGTTGGAGGATAAGCATGCAAAGGCTAGTCTCTTTGATAAGGTTGTCTACATAGACAACATTGTGTTTAACTTTGTCTCTCACTATGTTCAATGCGAATGTAACATGTTTCAGTCAAAATCATAGTTGTCAGAACCGAACTGGTGATCGAACTGATCAGGCTACTGGGTTACTAGGTTACTGGTTCAATTGGTAGGTAACTGGTTGAACTGGTTGACCCAGTCCTATGTAAATAAAAAATAAAAATAATTAAAAATTTAAAATTAAATTTAATATACATATTTTCACTAATAGTTTAAAAATATCAGTCCTATGAATAATATTTTCACTCTCTTTCAGCTAGCCCATTCGACGGTGACAGCGACGTGGGTTCACGACAGCATCGCCTCTCTTTCTTCGACGTGGCTGGACAGCAACATGATGGCGTGGCGAGCAGCGACGAGGCAGCAGCTCCTCCACCTCCTTCTTTGCTTTGTCAGATCCCTCTCTTTATTTTTCCTTCCCCCTTTTCTCCTTTTTTCTCCCTCTCTGTTCTTCGTTTTCTCTTTTCTTTCTTTCATTTCTCAGTGTATGTGTGTGTGTTTTGTTTAATTTGGAAAAAGGATAGCGTTGGGGTAAAAAGATTAGGGTTAGGATTTTGTTTGTAATTTAAGGTTATAGTTTGCTTTTGGGACAAAATATGAAATTAGGATTTCATTTCTCAGTTTATGCGTGTGTGTAGTATATAATATTCATGGACACTTAGACTAGTAACCCATAAGATAGGATTGGATTTGAATGATTGATGAGTTGTTGGATGTAATTGTATGATGATGCTTTATGAAATGATGATTTTTAAGTTTGATATTGATGATTAAAAGTGATTTGATGAGGATTATTGAATTATGAAGTGGAGTAATAAATTATGTTGATAAATGTGATGTTGGTGGTGATTAATTGGTAATGTAGTTGGAATTTGTTAATAAAGTTTGATATATGAGATATATTGATGTTGATGTTGTGGATGAATAAAGGTGAAGGAAAAATGTGGAAATTTTGGTATAGTATGACATAGAGGGTTGATCTTGATGAAAGGAGGAGTTGGGACTGGGTTGGTTTGGTTTTGGTTGGGTTTTACAAAGAAATTGAGGAAATGGTGATTTTGGGTAAAAGTTAATTTTTGGTAAACTTTGTCTGATCATAATTTTTTGCCTCGGTTTTTAAAATTGGGTGAAACTTGTTTAGAATTAAAGTTCTTTGAAAACCCTTTAAATCGGTATAAAGTTTGTGAAATTTGAAATTTTGTAGAAGAAGTTATGATCATTCAAAAATTGGTGTTGAAAATTGGAAATTTTGCAAAGTTACAGAATTCTGAGTTTTCTGGTATGTGTGCACGCACACTCTATGAAAATTGTATCCTGTGCGTCTGTACACGCAAAGGCATGTACTCTGCTTGCAACGCTGGTACAGCTTGTGCGCGGACACACCAAGGGAAATTGCAACATGTGTATACGCACATGTTGGGAAGGTCAGTCTGTTGGGGGCGCTGGCACAGGTTGTGTGAGTGGACAGACCTTTGTATGTTTTGACACCTGTGAGTACACACACCCTTAAAAATTTCCTGGGTGTGCACACACACACCCCTATGTGGACGCACACGCCATGTTTCTCAAATTTTGCTTTGTTGTCAACTATTTCACCTTCCGGACGAGGTTGTAAGCTTCTATAACACCTTTTCAAGACTTTTGGGTATATTTTTGGGCGTTCAAACATGGAAAATGGTTTAAGGGTTTAGACACTATTATTTGGTAAAAGTTAGCAAATAGAGTACTAGGTTTTTGTTGTTTTAAGGAAGGCTTGATGACGTGTGATGAAAGGTTGATGACTGAGATGCGAAATCAAGGAACTAAAATATGAATGAACAGTGGTTGAAAAGAGGCTAAGACTCTGAATGAAGTGATGGATTCATCTTGTACTAAAAATGTTTTGAAAACCACTGTACCACTTTTTCATTGATATTATGAGACGCTAAGCGCCCGGTAGGGACGGTGGTTAATCCCGCCTGTCGAGGTAGCGGCGGCGGCGTAAGAGCGGTGGTTCGTCCTACTTATGCTTAGATGTGAGATCGGTGGCAATAGATCCCGCTCGCATTCCTTCGGATCATCAGAGCGTACAAGTGCAAAACCCTGGATAGTGATCCGAGCACTATATCTCGGGTGTTCCCACACCATGAATCCGAAGGGCAACATCTCCATGGAGATATGTCGGGTTGGCAGTTGAACCGACAATGTGATATCACAGCCAGTAGGGCAGGCATTCATCATATGCATTTTCTACCTGTTTGTATATTTGCCGACTTGATATTGTTTCTCCCTATATGTTAAACATGTTTAATTGCTATTTATATTAACTGTTGTATATGCCTCTACTTGTATTTTACTTGTATTATAATACTTATGCTTTGCTGGAGCTGAGGAGGTTCGGAAGACGGTGGCGATGGGATCGCATGGTGGATCAGTTGGAGAAGGCTGTGGGACAGCGGTGTTTGATTAGAGTAGAAATCCACTAAGATAGATTACCCCGTTATGGTACTACAACTTAAGTTGTATTAAGGAATTTCATATTATGCTTTTTTGGTTTAGAATGCTTTAAGTTTGAATTCTTGTGAGGGATATAGAGTCTAGGATTGCCTTTGGTGTCCCGGGGTCTTATATCCTACATCACTGAGAACGTTACCATACTGAGAACCTCTGGTTCTCATACCATATTTCTGTTGTGTTTTTCAGCTGCAGGTCGCAACCCACCTAGGTGAGTTGTCTGGTTGGTGACATAAGCAGAGGATCCGGACATTTCTTTGGAGGCTTTGATGTATTTTGATATGTCTCTCACTTTTGTATTTTATTACGCCTAGAGGCTTGTGTTTGAGAGAACAAAATTTGTATAAGCTGTTTTTTCTATCTAGTTTTAGATATAGTCTGTATCTGTCTAGCCGGTTTAAACTCCGCGAGTCGTGACTAGCCTCTTATGATATTATACTATTATCTTCGTTTATATCACATCTATTTCTTGAGCTTTAAGTTAGACGCTACGTAGTTCATTTTGCGCTTTAAAATCTTATTTTTGAGCTATATCCTTCATCAGGCTTCTAGATTATATTATTCCTTCTATGTATATATTATATGTATAAGCTAAGAACTGTCGTAATCTCTGCTTAACCTTTGCTTTATGAATCGAGGTAAAGCTTAGGCTAATTAGGGTGTTACACAAGACATGCTCACTTATGCCCTTGATGAGGAAGTCGAGGATATGGCCACTCCAATTCCACTCGCGTATGGTGTCCACACGAAAAATCGGAGGCATGTGGACGGGAGAAATCTTGTTTATTGTTGTCGACAACAAGAATGACATTTGAATGTAGAGGATGCACGCCCTCTTGAACGTAAGCCAATCTTTGTCACGGTCAACACCGATCTCCATCATCAAGTCTGTCAATTGCTTTAATGTTTTGCATTGAAAGCTTCTATAAACTTCCTTGTCCTCCTCAGTAAACTCTTTTAAGTTAACTTTTCTTGGAAAGAGCGACCCTACAAAAGCAGCAAAATAATATCACCAATTACATTCTAATTCACTTGAAATACACCAAAATACTAATCATATACACCTCTATTATAACAGTTAATGTAATCAGTTACCATATGAATTCAAGCCGAGGGCAACTCCAATATTTTCCTGGTTGATGGTCAACACACCGTACCAGGTGTCCAATGTGTTTGTTACCAAATCATAAGAATATTGCAACTCCTTCAAGAGCATATGCGGCACATTCATTGGAGGGAAGTGCATCAAACCATCAAATTCCAATTCCTGGATGATGACCTTCTTTTCATTGCTCATGTTTTGAAACTTTTCATTCAGGAGTCTTATCGAGCATCTCAAATAATGAGTTTTCTGTAAACAAACAAAACGAGAATAATTTAAATAAATTATATTTATACAAGAAAAATTGAGTTGGTCTAAGATATATGAGGTTATATTATATTTTGGTGCAGCAGGATTCTTGCTTGCCATTTTTACTGTAAGGAATAAAAAATAAGGTTAATAGATAACAACATCACTAGTTACAGTCGAATTCGCTTGCTATACACCAAAATACCAGCCATATACACCTCTAGTAATTTTTAGATTGCATGACATAATATGAGTTCAAAATGATATTCAAACTCAACTAAACATAAATAAAATGACACCAGAAGCACAAGGACAATATTCTATTTCTGGTTACACAAAGGATAGGACAACAGCACCAGTTACAGTCGAATTCACTTGATATACACAGAAATACCAGCCATATACACCTTTATTATTTTTTAGATTACATGACATAGTATGAGTTCAAAATGATATTGAAATCAACCAAACATGCATAAAAATACCAGAAGCACAAGAACAATATTTAAGAACGACAGCACCAGTTACAGTTGAATTTACTTGAAATACAACGAAAGTTTCTATTTATACAACTCAGTTCCAAACATGCACAAAAACACATGAAAATATACGTTAAACTATACGCGAAACAGTACGTAAAACAGTTATCACTGATTGAACAATATGATGAGAATAATAATATGTATTTTAAACCAAGAATACATAATGAATCTACTTAATAAATAGAAATACGACTATCTAGTGTTTCGCATTCGAAATAAGAAAGAGAAAAGTGAAAAAACCAGACAATTAGTGAATCAGTACCTTGAATAATCTTTCGTCTTCTGTTTTTGTATTTTTTATGGAGATTTTGAAGTTTTCTTGTAGAACTCCTTGTGTTTTCGCAGCGATTTTGATAATTTTTTAGAGATTTTGAGTATCGCTTGAATTTTCAGGGTCGGAATTTTGATCGAAGAAGAAGAAGAAGACGCGTCTTTCATAATCTGAGCGTGTTATTGAAACAGTTGAGTGAGCACATATTTACACACATATTAATGTAAAGATTTTTTTTATTGGATTTGGGTCAATTTGTATTAACTTGTAAAACAAAAAGGCTTTTGTGTGTGTGTGTGTGTGTGTGTGTGTGTGTGTGTGTTTGTGTGTGTGTGTGTGTGTGTGTGTGTGTGCGCGCGCGCGCGCGCGTGCGTGTGTGTGCGTGTGTGTGGGTGTGTGTGTGTGTGTGTGTCTAATTTATTTTATGCTTCTTTATTTTTTATGATGAATACTGATCCTATTTAAATTTAAAATCTTGTGAATAATATATGTTACCATTTATTGAAATCTTTATTATTTCTTTCATTCTAATTATTTTCATGAGTTAAGAACTTATTATTATATAGTCAGTCTTTATTTTATTTTTATTTTTTTAATAAACAAATGGGACAGAAACGCAAAACAAAATATGTTACATAAAAATATGGTTCTAACTGAATCTGCAAAAAATATGTTACTATAATAAATATGAGTATATATATTTAGGATTTTTTAAATATAAAATTAGTAATGTATAATACAGTAAAATAAGTTTATTTTTAAAATGAATTATAAAACATGTGGTTAAATCAATTAGTTTTATATTAAATTATAAATGATTAATTTTAAATTAAATAAAATGATTATTATATATATATATAATAATAATAATAATTTGCAATTTGAAAATGGGAATAAATTTTAAAAATATATGTTTAATTATTTATGCTTCTTACTCTTAGAATGTAATATTTTAGAAATTTGACCTAAAAGCATTTCAAAAGAGTTCTACTAGGATGTAATTTTTTTAGTTAATATTAGTCAAGTCTTTTTAAAATTATTTTTTCTTTTAAAATAAATTATAAAGTTTATTTTTTATTAAAAAATTAAAAAATTATTTTATAATAAAAATTAGTTAATATTAATTTAAATATAAGATAAAAATAAAGAGAAAGTATGGGTGAGATAACATTTTTCTTTTAAGTATTTAATG
Organism: Arachis hypogaea; assembly: GCF_003086295.3. NCBI lineage: Eukaryota > Viridiplantae > Streptophyta > Magnoliopsida > Fabales > Fabaceae > Arachis > Arachis hypogaea. Next base: position 30,880,175 of record NC_092044.1, on the reverse strand, counting down.
ACTATTGCCACTATTATGAGACCATGCCGCTCAAGCCCCACACAGTATTCTACTTCTTTTTTCTTCTTTTCCTTTTTCACAATGTCCTTCTTTTTCTTTTTATGAAAGCCGTGCTTTTTCATTCGGCGTCTTTAAATTATATAAATTATTTAATTTGCAACTCTCTTCAAGCCTTAGTTGTTAGTAAAGCTTTTTATGCACTGCCATCAGTTTCAAAGTACCTCTTCCACCTTCGTCTTTTGCTCTGGAGTCTGGAACATTCTTCTCCTTCTTCTTCTAAGTATAAGGGATGGCGGCACCAGATACAAGAGTGGCAGAAGCTAAAGAAGTTGGAGAAGAGGCAGCATCTCCCATGACTAAGGTAAAAAATCATTGTTCCTCAGTTTATTCATTATTGATGTTTTATCAAACACTTAATTATTTGGTCTCCAAGAATGGATTCTGAGCTTGTTCGTTGTGCTTTTAACCCAGACTTGTGTGTTGAAAGTATCCATTCACTGCGAAGGCTGCAAAAAGAAGGTGAAGAAAATTCTACAGAGTATACACGGTAATTATTACGATCTTCCATTGTTCTCCTTGCATGTTAATTTGCATCATATACTCTATATTCTAACTTCTATTCTCATTTCAATTATTTAACTATCATAGTTATTTACATACTCATCTTCTGATCTAAAATTCAGGTGTTGACACCATAGACGTTGATTTGAGGCAACAAAAGGTGGTGGTAACGGGAAACGTAGACAGTGACATCTTGATTATGAAACTGATCAACAAGACAGGAAAACACGCCGAGTTATGGCCACAACCACCACCGCCACCGCCATCAGATTCCAATAAGAAGAAGAAAAAGAAGGTAAAGCCACCAGAAAACAAAGAGAACCAAAACGACGACGTCGCAGAAACCAGCGGAGAAAGCAGCAACAAACACCAAAGCGAGAAAAACGACAAGGAAACCGTTGTTAAAGTCGTCGTTCAAGATGCGCCTACTAAGAACAGGGTCGAAGATAATAACTACAACGCTGCGAAGAAGAAGAACGTTAACGAAGGATGTGCAAGCGGCAAAGCCGGTGTGCAGATCCAGGAGCCAAAGCACGAGGTAAAGCAAACGGTGGTGTTACCAGCCGGTAACCCGCCACCACCAGTGACAGAGAAAAAGGTGAGCGTGGCGGTTCAAGTTTCCGACGAAGGCGAAGCGTCAGGGATAGAGAAAAGTGGCGGTGCTAAAAAGAAGAAAAAGAAAAGCAAAGGGAATAATATCAACAACAACGAAAATGAAGGTTCTAGTAATGTTAGTGCCACTGGCGAAGCACCTGTCACCAGCGGTTCCGGTAGCCAGCCACATGGTCAAGGCCATTGTCATGGTCATGGTCATGGTCCAGAACCTGTTCCTCCTCAGGTTGCAGGTCCAGCCAATGAGAGTCCACCACGTCATCGTTCGTACCATCAATATCCACCGCATTACTATGCTCCTCCTCCTCCTAATCCTCCTGTTTATACGGTGAGTTATCACACAGCGTATCCGAGCTCCAGCAGATACGGTAGTGCATCGTATTATGCGCCTCCGCAACCGTATTCGTACGCACACGTTGTTCATCAGCATCCACCGTATCCACCACCGTATACTTACGAATCGGAATCGTATACGCCCTCTTATAATAATATGCCTTCTCAGCCTTCTTCTGACTCATTCGAGTTCTTTAGCGAAGAGAATCCCAATGCGTGTTCGGTTATGTGAAATGATCATTCTGTGTGAGACCGCGGCGTGATGTTGGGCACAATGAATCAATGATTGTACATTGAAGGGCTTTTCGGACTTTTCACATACAGCTTGTATGGGCATTTGGGTAAATTTAATTTTTGTTACCGGAGATTTTATATATAGATGAAGCTTTAAAATGCTTTTTAAAAGGAAAGAAAGAAAAGTGGAGTATGTAATTGGAGTTCGGAAAAAGCAGTATTGCTTGTGTTGAGCATATAGAAAGTGATAGTGCTAATAACCTCGCTTTTTTCTTCTACTTTAGTTTTATAATATTATATTACAATCATGCTAGTGGACAGTGGCGAAACAAGAAATTTTATAAGAGGGGGCAATTAAATATAAAATATAATAAAAAATTAACAAAATATGATTTGTAACATATATATCAAAAAAGTAATTATATTATATAAAAGTCAATGTTCAACTACATACTTTAAGATTTTGATATTTTTAAACTTGTTCGACGATGCTTCATGGAACTAAAATCATCAATTATCATCTCTGAAGTGAATTTTGAAGCAATTTCCTTTTCAATATATACAATCATACAATCTGCTAAAAATTCATCTTCCATCTTGTTTCGAAGCCTTGTTTTAATAATCTTCATAGCTGAAAATGCCCGTTCAGTTGTTGCTGTTGTCACAGGAAGAGTCAAAACAAGACGAATTAATCTATCAATTAAAGGATATATATTTGATTTTCCTGTCTCTGTCAATTTTTGACACAATTCAGCAAGAGTAGACAAATTCTGAAAATCTGGAGCTTTAACCACATCAAGTTCATAATGTTGTAACTCATAATCCAATTGAATCTTTTCTTGCTCAGAAAAATCTAAAGAATAGAAATTCTTTACAAGATTGCATATGTTGCAAACACTGAATAACTTGAAAGCATCTTTAGGATCTAGAGATGTACTCAGTATGAGGAGCTCGGTTGCTTGCTCACTAAATCTACTATTTAGCTCTTTCAATTGAAAATCTATCACGCTAGTAAAAATGTCAACACGATAGTGGTGTTCAACAGTGACAACATCCTTTTTACGACGAGACCGAATTATGTCACTAAAAGAAGCACCCATATCAGGTATCTGAATAGCATGATCATTGCAGAAAGAACTAACTTTCTCCAAAAGTGCTCCCCAACTACTATCTCTTAACTGTTGAATCAATGACTTTGTACTAGAAACCAGATGCATAGCATTCAAAATGTCTTGAGATTTTTGTTGCAATGCTTGACAAAGTTTATCAGTGATTCCCATGATTTCTTTCATCATATGCAAAATGAAAACAAAATCAAATGATAATAAAGATTTAAGAGCATAAGTAGTATCACCACGTTGAGAATATGTAGATCCATTAGTAGCCAAATCTTCCAGAACTGAAGTTGTTGCTCCAAACATACGTAAAAGGCTACAAATTGAGTTGAAGTGAGAGCTCCACCTGGTATCTCTTGATCTTTTTAATGTGCCAATTTGATTTGCTCCTCTTCCTGTTTCAATTTGATTAGTTGCAACTAAATGGGAAATTTCAGTTGCATAAGCAGATCGTAATTCATCATTGCGTTTGCAAGAAGAGCACACAACATTGATAATATTACTCAAACTTTGGAAAAAAGCATGAACATCAACAACTTCTTTAGCCGCAGCAACAAGAGCTAGCTGTAATTGATGAGCAAAGCAATGAACATAATATGCATAAGGACATTCTTGAATAATTAAAGCTTGTAACCCTTTCCACTCTCCACGCATATTACTAGCTCCGTCATACCCTTGACCTCGAACATTTTGAATGTTGAGATTGTGATGAGATAATGCAGAACAAATCTCTTGTTTTAGAGTAGCAGAAGTAGTATCTTTGACATGAACAACATCTATTAGCCTTTCTTTGACAAATCCATGCTTATCAACAAATCTAACAACAAGTGCCATTTGTTCTCTTCTAGATTCATCTCTAGCTTCATCAACAATCAAACAAAACTTTGCATTACCAATCTCATTGCGAATTTCATTTTGCACCTTTCTAGCAAAAACATGTAGAATTTCCTTTTGAATAGAAGGTGATGTGTATATTGCATTTTGAGGAGCATTATCCAAAACAACTGCATCCACTTCTTTATTGTAAGAAGCTAATAATTTTAACATTTCAAGAAAATTTCCTCGATTCTGAGACTCATGACTCTCGTCATGTCCCCTAAAAGCACAAGCTTGAAACGTTAACCATTTGACAGTATCAATAGAGGCTTTAAGACGCAATCTATTGCTTAAAACTTGTTGTGAGCTTTGCTTAGCCAATACTTTGTCAATGTGACATAATTGATTAAGCAAATCTTTACAAGACTTAACAGCAATATTATGAGGAGAATTAAGAGATTTACCCACATGAGATAAAAATGCACAATCCTTTCCATTATTCACTTTTTTCCAATTGCGAAATCCTCCTGATGTGAATGGACTTGATTTTCTAGAAAATAAATAGCATGGAAGACAAAATGCAGCATCCACTTCTGGCGAATATTCTAGCCAAGAAAAACTCTTAAACCAATGAGCTTTGAAACGACGAGGATGACTTTCTAGACCAGAAAGAGGGTACTCATCCATAATAAATTGATATGGTCCAAACTTTATGTATGCTCTACGGATTTCATCTTGTTGATTGATAGGATAATTCCAAATTTGCGGACGCTTTCCGGGATCACGCATCAATGTATCAATATTAACTTGATCTATTTCAGTCCTTGCTATTTTGGAAGCAGGGGGTTGAATATCTTGCTCAACAAGTTGTGTCACAGGTTGTTCAATAATATTTTGAACATTACTCAAAGAATCTGAAGCTGAATTTTGTTCGTCATATATTCTCTCTTTTCTCTTGAAAAATGAGTGAATTGTTTTCATCTTTGACATTTTTAACTTAACTTGAACTATCTAACAAAAAAAACAAAAATAATTGCATATATATTATTTTCTTAAAAAAAAATATTAAACCTATTGAGCAATAACAAATAATTTTAGAAACACAAATATATAATAACCAAAAATAAAGTTATTGATTTACCTGATTATTTTTTGTTCCAAGTCTCACAAAAATAATTCTATTGAGTTTTGTCCTCACTTCAATCTTTGAACACTGTCCATTATAAAAAAAATAAATTAATTATTTTAAATAAATAATGTAAATAATACTTGACATTGTCATTAACTTAAAAAAAATTGAAATATACCTCTTTGAATCTTTGTTGTGCATTCAATGGTTAATATTTTGTTGTTCACTTCTCTTCAATGGTTTTTCTTCATATGTCTTGTTTTGGTATGGAAAGAAAATTAGAATGAGAAGAGTAGAAGACCAAAAGTTTGGGAATCACTAAAAGAGAGAGAAAAGTGGCGCTATGCCTATGATAGTTTGAAACAAATATTTGAAAAATGTACTAGGGTTACTTTAATTAATAGTATGGACTTGGGCTAGTATAATAGAACCATTTTTATTAATTATTAGAATGGGCTATTTGTTAACAAGAGCAACAATAATTCAAATATCTAATACATAATGCAGTTTTTAGTTTTTTTAATTTATAAAATTTTGTAAGTTATATTTTTTTTAATATTATATATAAAAAAATTTAATATTATTAATTATTACTATTTACTATTTTTTTTAAAAAAATTTGGGGGGGACCATGGCCACCTTAGGTCCCCCGTGGATCCGCCATTGCTAGTGGATATTAAAAATCAATTATTAAATGAATTATTAATATAAAATATATATTAAAATAATTTAAATAATCTATATTTATATATAAATACATAATAATTAAGTTTTTATTTGTATATGTAGCAATTTTTTATTATCAGCAGCTAGCAGTAGCAGTATATAATATGTGGAGTATAAAACCTTTTGGCATTCAGATGCTACATTATATTATGCATTTTACATATATACAATGATATCTTCATATTTGACAATTTTAATTTGTATTCTTTTAATTATCAAATATTAGATAAAAATTTAATTAAACTGTAACATTTAACTCTTACATGATAATAACTCTTTTTTCCTATATGGGTGCACTTTTATATGTAAAATGAGAAAGTATAGAGAGTATTTTTATTAATGTGAGTAGATAAATAATTAATTGCCAAATTGCCTTGATTAGAAAATGTGTCTAAATAGAAGAAGGGTTGCATGGTTTAGGTGTTTACGATACGGTGGGGCAAACGGAACAAATACTGAAAAAGAAGTTGAGCTACGTGTTTACAAATTAGCGGTTCCGAAGATGATTTAAATGATAAAATTTGACCATATATATTAAAGTAAATTAAAGTTGTCCACCACCAAAAAAAAAATAAATTATAGTTGTGGAACAATGCAAGTGGAAATTACGTGTCGTAGATCTCATCGAATTGCTTGGAAGCTTCCTTCGATTATATTCTTTTTTTTTTCTTCTTTTAAAGAACCCTTTTGATCTTAATAATTCCCGATATATATGCACATCTCAAATCTGGTTGGTTGTACACTTGCAAGTAAGGTCACAAGGGTGCATGTAAACTATCCTTTAGGGTTAACTTGATGCAGCTTGCTCGATAAGCTTTATCAACTGTACATGTATGTTAATTTTGATTCTCTAATAATCGATTCGGATCAAATTGATTAATTAACCTAATATTTATTAGTAGCTTATAAAAACAAATAGTCATCTTATGAAGTTATGAACTACACAGTATACACACAACTTATAACAAATGATATGACAAATACTTGTATATACGAATGAGATCATTTTAATATGAAAAAGTCTAGAGAGTCAATTACAAAATACGTTAACTAAATTAATATTTTTTTATTTTTTATTTTAAAATTCAAAAAAATTATGGTAATAGAGGTTTTTTTTATTTTACTTTTTAAACTGGATCTATTTTTAATTAGTTGGCTAGAGTTAGCTTCATTCATAGTTGATTATCTAAAAGAATTATTTTAATATATCAAATATGAAAAAAATTCACGTATAATTGTCTTCATGTGAGAATTGAAAATTGAGAATCGTTAGATGATTTAATATATTTGATTAAATTATTATCTAACTATTTTTAACTATTAATTTTATAAGAAGATAATTACATGTGAGTTTCTACCTTCAAATATATGTCTCTCAAAGTGTGTGATAATCTGTATACTAAAATTAGTTACTAAATCAGTCACCGTATTTTTATACGTATATAAAAATAAAAAATATAAAAACTAGGAGTGACAGTGGGGCGGGTAGAGGCGGGTTTTCGCCCTACCCGATCTCGCCCCGCCGTCTTATTACTCATGTACTACCCGCCCCATCACTACCCGCGGATAGTAAACTGTAGTACCCGAATCCGCCCCTGCGGGTACTCGAACCCGCCCCTGCTGGTACCCGCCCCACCCCTATAAAAATTAAATAACATTTTAATTTTTACATATTCATATATAAATTAAGACAAAAATTTAAAATTTATAGACAAATTAAAATACAAACATAAAATTCATACAATGTTATTAGTTCAAATAATTTAAAATTAAAAAAAAGCTAGTGTTAGATCACTACAAATTTAACACCATAATAAAGAAATTACAATATTAGGCATAATAGAGTCTTCAATCCTTATTCTTGATCACTTTCAAGATCTTCATTATCATTAAAAGTTTGAAAATCAAGATTTAAACCTGAAAATCAAAAGAGATAACAATTAACAAATTAATTAGTACTATATAAAAAATTAACATAAATAAAAATTAAACAATATATCACCTTTACTTCTCAAAAGTGTCTACAACCAACTTTGGCCACAACCTTTGCTTTAATTTTCCAATTTAATACATGATTAGTGATTTGGTGCCACAAAATATATCTAAAATCAAATTTATTCTACTATAATTGAATAACAGATAAAAATAACTAAGGAAGCAACATCACTGTTGCCTAGTTGAGACCTATTTACCAAAACATAACCATGTGGTTAGCAAATATTAACTTCCATTAGAAACAAATTTCATTGACTCTTCAAAATTCACTTTGTTTCTTTGAAAAAGGAATACACCTCATTCTCCAGAACAACTAGAAATAAAGAGTAAATAATGGGACTATCCCAAAAAAATGAAAAACCATGCTCTAACCTCTAATACATTTAACAATACAGTACCCCAAAAAATAGAAATTATTCACAAAAAATCATAAATGAGACCTTGAATATGACTGTAGCATGATGAAACAAACAAAAGCTCGACCTTTTCGAAGTCTCATATATACTAAGAGAAAGGAGAAGCAAAAGCATAATTAGCACATCACAAATCTGATTATGTTGCCAATGTTCTTTGAAGCCTAATGATGAAATGAATAACAGGAACATCACTTTGTTTACTCTACTATAGTCTTTATTCTTATAATTGAATCTTATGTATAAAAATAAATAAATAAATAATATTAAAAAAAAATACAGTAGCAAAATAAGCATGATTCAACTATTTTTGTCATATTAATTTGAACAGATTTTCATACAAATAGAATTGCATGCAGCAACAAATCCATGCTCAAATAAAAATTAGGACAAAATTGTAACTCAAATTAAAATTAGAAAACATTGCAAACCCTAAATAAAAATTACCAAAAAAAATAGTGATTCATAGCGGACTCACAGCGACGGACTCACAGCAACGGTGACAGACTCACGGCAACGAAAGACGGAGGACAGAGGACAATGACGAGGCGAAGCTCTGCTCAGCTGCTCTCGGACGGAGGGTACGGCGAAGGACTCACGGTGACGGCGACATACATACAGCGACGAAGGACGGAGGACGGAAGACGGAGGCTAGGTTCTGCGCTCGAATAGAGGACGTTGGCGGCGAAGCGCTGCTCAGCTGCTCTGGATGAAGGACGGAGGCAAAAACGACGACAGCCAGCAAGTAGGTGTTGGAGAAGAAGAAGGCAAGAAGCTCGACGCAATATTGGCTATTGCTCTCAGCCTCAGCCTCTCACTGTGATTTTTGAAATCTGGAGAAGAGAAGAATAAATTTTTAGGGTTTCAAACTTTTCATGTTACATCTGAAAAGTTGTTTATATATTTTTAATATTTAATAATATTTATTAATTTTTATATATTTATATTATATATTTTATTTTATATTATAATATATTTTAATATATACTGCAGGGCAGGTTCACCCTAATCCCGACCCCGTCCTGCCCTGCTAGCGAACCCGTCTCGATAAAAACTCGCCCCGCACACGACTGGGTAGGGGTGGGGTGGGTACCCGTGGGTTCGGGTACTCCTGCTACCCCTAATAAAAACTGTAATGCCAATCTCACTGATAAATTCCATTTGTAGGGTTTATCTTGTGTTGAATGTAAGGGATTTTATGACCTTTTACCCACATTTATTCAATGAAATAGCATGGTTTCATGATTGTCTCTCAATTTGTGCTTAAGTGTGAAAACATGCTTTCTAGGTCCTTAATTAGCTAAATTTAATTCACCTTTGATTCTACTAGATGCCTTGATTTGTTTGTTAAGTGATTTCAGGTTGAAAAGGCTAGGGAAGGATCAAAGGAGTGAAAGGAAAGCATACAAAGTGGAGAAGATCATGAAAAGCCAAAGAATTGAACTCGCCCATGGACGCGCGCGCGCGCAAGGCACTTACGCGCACCTTGCGAATTACCCCATGGACACGTACGCGTGCTGTGCGCGTACGCGTCGGTGCTGGTATATAATTTTTAATGAAAATGTGGCCAGCAAATTCAGAAGGGTTGTGGGGCCCAATCCCAACCAACTTTGGCGTCAGAAATGCTATTTAAAGCCAAGGATTGAAGAGCAAAGGGGTATTCCATCATTCACACTCATTAGGAGTAGTTTAGAGTTAGTTTTAGAGAGAGAAGCTCTCACTTCTCTCTAGGATTAGGATTAGGATTATGTTTAGTTCTTAGATCTAGGTTTTAATCTTTGCTCTCATCTACTTCTACCTTTCAATTTCTTGTTGTTACATTCATTCTTCTTCTATTCTTTTGTTGTAATCTCCTTTATGTTGTTTCTATATTTTGTTGTAGATCTACTCTTGTTCCTTCTCTTTTCTTTCAATTCAATTTGAGGTAATTCATAATAATTGTGTTTCTTTTGATTGTTGTTGTTAATTCCTTTCAATAATTGTTGCTAGATTCTATTCTTGTTGTCAATTTGCTTTTCTTTTCTTTTGTACCTTCCAAGTGTTTGATGAAATGCTTGGTTGGATTTTAGTATAGATTTTGTTCATCTTGGCTTTGGTTGAGTAATTAGTGACTCTTGAGTTATCTAATTTCTTTGGTTGATTGATAATTAGAAGTTGCTAATTGATTTGAATGCCTCTAAAGCTAGTCTTTTCTTTAGGAATTGATTAGGACTTGAGGAATCAAATTGATTCATCCACTTGACTTTTCTCCATGGTTAGAGGTTAGCTAAGTGGTAGCAATGAACAATTTGTGGTCACAATTAAGGAGGATAACTAGGATAGGACTTCTAGTTCTCATATCTTGCCAAGAACTTTGTTAGTTGTTAGTTTATTTTCTTTGCCATTTGTATTTCTTGTCTAAAATCTCAAAAAACCCCCAAAATATCTCATAACCAATAACAAGAACACTTTATTGCAATTCCTAGGGAGAACTACCCGAGGTTTGAATACTTCGGTTATTAATTTTGGGGGTTTGTTTCAGTGACAAACAATCTTTTGTATGAAAGGATTATTGCTTGGTTTAGAAACTATACTTCGACGAGTTTTCATTTGAGAAATTCTAGACCACACAAAATCCAATCATCAAAATGGCACCGTTGCCGGGGAGTTGCAATGGTGTTGTGTTATTGGTTATTGCATATATGTGAATATTGTGAATATCTTGCTTTTTGGATTCCTTGTTAGTTTTTGCTAGTCTTAGTATTTTGTTTCATTATTTCTTATTAGTTTTTGTTTCTTATTTTCTCTTGCTACCATGAATTCTCACTTTGGCTATGAGTGTGATTACAACTATGTTGTAGGAAATGTGAATTTCAATGACAACATGTATCAATGATAGAAAAACTAAAGGTGGGAGGAGCCATATGCATATGATCAATCCTCATGGCAACAACCTCCACCAATGCACTATGAACAAGAACCATTCTATAATGCATATCAATCCAATGACTATGGTGAATCTCCTTGTGACTTTCAAGAACTACCACCTATGCCTATGAGCCATGTCCTCAACATAGCCCTCAACCATGCTCACAAGCCTCTTTTCACCAAACACCTCCATATAACCTTAATCCATATTATCCACCATACCAACCACCTTTTGAACCATATGAGCCATACATCGAACCACCACCATTCTAATATCAATACTCCCAAGAACCAGCACCTTCACACCCTTACCAAGAAGAACCATTCTCCTATCATGAATCCTTTCTCCAAGACAATGAACCTTCCTATCCACCTCAATATCTCATGAATGAAACCCTTGGTGTTCTCCTTCAAGGGCAAGATGAGATGAAAAGGGATGTGCAACAATTTGTGGCTACCTTGACTAAGGTGGTAAGCCGATTAGCCTCCCAATGCTTGAAGAATCAAAGAACTCCCAAGGCTACATGTGGAGAGTCAATTGAAAAGCATAGTATGAAGGAGAGATTGGAAACTCCGGTGAAGGAGGAGGGTTGCAACTTTGTGTTAGAACAATTGGAGAAGCCTATGATTATTGAAGAAAAGGAAGAAGTGGTCAAAGACCTAGGAGATGCGGAACCTCCATGGGAAGCTAAAACCATAGAACATACCTCCAAGAAGATTGAATTTGATGTTGAGGAGGAGAGTGCACAACCTCCAAAACAATTGTTGAGTGAAGACTTGGAGGGAATGAAGCAAGAATTGAGTTCCCTTGGTGATGAGGATCATGCATCCAATCTTCTTGGTGAAGAATCCTTTGAATTTGAAGAACCTTCTCCCAATGAATTTGAAAGTGATGTGGAGGTAGATTTCTCTCGTCCTCCAATTTATTACTTGAGTGATGGAGAAGTGTTATATGAATTTGATGAACAAAGGATTGAGAATGAAGAAGTTTCTGAAGAGGTGGAGATTGACAAGGAGGCAAACAAGGGAGTAAAGCTTGCTAGCACATTGGAGATACCTCTCCCCAAGCCACCACCATCCATTCTTTCATTCAAGTGGGTAAATTCCTTATACTTAAGCTTTATTAGTCCCCTTGAATATGGTTTGCTTGAGACAGATGGTCAACTTAGACATATTTGTGGCTTTAAGAGAAAAAGGGGGATGGTTAGTGGTTGGAATTATAAATCAAGGTTCATTATGGTGACATGTTCAAAGCTTAATGGCAAGGGTTGGTATAGAGCTAGATTGCTTGGGTCTAGGAGGATTGTTGGTAACTTTATTGAGAATTCGTCTTACTTGCCACCCGAATGGATTAATAATGATAAACTTCAAGACGGATGTGAAAATAAGGTGTGGGATCCCGGATTACAAGAAAAGGATCAACTTTGGGAGCCCATGGTTTGTGAAGAACTCCACCCAAGCTTGGAGTTATTAATTTTGAAGAATGGTACTTATTGGAGAACCAAGCATTGGTGGAAGTTCCAAGATGAGTTTAAGCACAAGCCACCTTGAAAGAAGCTCCCCATAAGTCCAACTTAAGGACAATAAACAAAAGTGCTAGGTGGGAGGCACCCCACCATGGTAAACTCTTTTCATTTTCTCTTTGTAAATAGTGTAGAATTTCGTTGATTTCATGTTTTGTTTTGGTTGTTGAGTTTAATTAGTATTTTAGTATGTTAAATAAGGTTTTAGGGTGTTTTGGTAACTGTTTGGAGGTTTAGAATGCTTGGATTGGTGCAAAAACATAGAAAATTTTTTGAAAAACAAAGCCCCATCGACGCGTACGCGTACAGTGTGCATACGCGTGCCCAAGCTTTTCGGCCATTCCACATGCACGCGCACATGACGCGTCCACGTGGATTCAGAAGTTCCACCCCCAGCCATTCATCCGAGAGTTGTGCCTGAAGTGCGCCAACTTTGTGCCCCAGGGCACGCGCACGTGTGCCTTGCGCATACGCGTCGCGCCCATTCCACTACCATCCACGCGCGCGGGGCATGCGCGCGTACGCGCAGATGCTCTTCATTCACTATATTTCTTTTCTTCTCCTCTTTCCATTTCTTTCCTTCTTCTTTCTTCTTCCCTTCTTCTACCCCTCATCCAACACTTCCAAACACCATTGATAACCATTTATTTTAGTTAACTAATTAGTTAGTTAGTTAGTTGATTAGTTAGTTTTAGTTACTTTTCATTTTTCTCTCTTTCATTGTAAGTGTTGGATTGTTATTCTTGTTTACCATTAATTGCTGCTGGATAATAAAAAGGATGTTATCTTAACATCATTATGTTTATAATCTTTGTTGGATTCTATTGTTGAGGTTATATTTTGCTACTTGGTTTTGAGTTTTTAATGCTTACATTTTAAGAATACCGAGTGATGAGAAATGCCTTCAAGCATGTTTAATCTTTTCTGAATTGCATGATTTGGCCACCATGTGATTTGAATCCTTTTCTTTGCCTAGGCAATCTCTTGATGGATGATGTTGTGCAATTACCTTAATGCATTGGGCTTCTTGTTCATATGCATCCATATGTTTTTCGCATGCTTTCATGCCTCTTTAATGCTTGTTTTACCTTACAAGTTTACTTAAAGCATCTCAAGCACACTAGGATAAGTGAATTGCATGCTTCTTTTGTGACATAACTTTTATGCTAATGTGTGTTCTAAACCGCGCAATTTAGAATTCACATACCTAATATTTTCTAATGTCACACTAATTCACTCACTCAATTCTAGTGATTACTACCTCATTCCAACAATTATGCTTCCTTGCTTTTTATATGTTCTCATCTTATGGTGTTATATTTTTGTTTTTCATGAATGATGCACCGCAAGCGAAAATGGAAGCAGAAGAAAGAATACGCAGCAGCCGATTGATCTACCAACTGAAGGTAGCAATCCGGAGAGTCTCCGTACCCCCTTGCTCATCTTTGAGTGCACCGAGGACGGTGCAAACTTTTAAGTGTGGGGAGGTCGGCCGACCAATTGGCGATTTTGGGTGACAAATTTCTAATCCCAACACTTTTGCATTTCATTTTAGGTTTTTAGGATTTTTACTTGCATTTTCTTAATTTTGCATATATATATATATATATATATATATATATATATATATATACAATAAGCTTAGTCAAAATAATGAAATTTTTCGAGAAAATTATCTATAGGGCACCCCAATTGATTTGAGTGAAAACTTTTCATTAAACTTGCTTGAATTATATATATTGTGGATCATGTTTTGAGCTAAGAACACAAGCAAGTGAGATTTGGGCCTAATGGTGTGGTTACATCTTATAACCACTTATTTTCCTTCTTGTGTGCATTGTTCTCTTTCTATGATTGTAATCTTTGATTTGTTTGATTCTTTATGTCCATTATTTTGTGTATTCATGCATTTATATGATTGAGGCCATCATTTCATTTAGCTCACTTACCCAAAAAGCCTTACCTTTTATCTTCCTTTGTTAGCCAAATTTGAGCCTACGATTAACCCACTTTATTTTTTAATTTAGCACATTACAAGCCTTAGAGCGAAAAACAATAAAAGTCCTTATTTGGATCTTTGATTAGCTTAGGCTAGTGTGTGAGTATCATTCAAGTATGGGAAATCTTGGGACATTGGGTGAATAAAAGGATAGTTTCGTATTGTTATTGAAAATATTGGGAATTGGGTACATACTCATGTATTGATCAAATGTAAAATCTTATGCATTGATGTTCTTGTATATAAAAAGAAAAAAATGAGGAACGAGAAAAAAAAGAAAAAGAAAAGAAAGGAAAAAATAGAAAAAGAAAGAAACAAAGAAAAAGAAAGAAATAAAAAGGGGACAAAATGCCCCAAAGTAAAGTCCAATAAAGATCAATGCATAAGTGTTGTGAAATGAAAAGGAATACATGAGTATGTGAAAAAGTGAGAAGAATGGGTAGTTAGGTTAGCTTTGAAATTGTATAGGATGTCATAGGCTAGGTGGAAAGTTTAAGCTTATCAAAGATTCAAATTTTAAGCTCACTTAACCAAATATGCATCCTACCTTAACCCTAGCCCCATTACAACCAATGAAAAGACCTCATGATATGTGTATGCATGCATGAAATGTATGTTGATTGTTAGAAGAAAAATAAATCTTAGAAAGCATGAAATAGAGGAGAATTGAGAGAATCAACCCTAAACACTTGAGCGAATAAAGCGCAAACACATCCGGTGAGGGTTTGATACTCAGTTACATGTTCCCATCTATAAGTATCACTTTTCATGCAAGTTTGTAAAATATTTAATAACTCAATCCAATTGTGGATTAGACTTGCTAGTCCTTAGCCCTTGTGTATATATGCTTCTTGAAAATTGATCTATTTTGACCAAGCAATTGCATTCATTTAGATAGTTGCATATAGGTAGATTGCATTTAGTTAGTTTCCATTGAATAAATACCATACCCTTACTTCATTCTTGGTTTAAGCATGAAGACATGCTTGGTTTAAGTGTGGGGAGGTTAACAAACCCCATTTGTAGGGTTTATCTTGTGTTGAATTTAAGGGATTTTATGACCTTTTACCCACATTTATTTAATGAAATAGCATGGTTTCATGATTGTCTCCCAATTTGTGATTAAGTGTGAAAACATGCTTTCTAGGTCCTTAATTAGCTAAATTTAATTCACCTTTGATTCCACTAAATGCCTTGATTTGTTTGTTAAGTGATTTCAGGTTGAAAAGGCTAGGGAAGGATCAAAGGAGTGAAAGGAAAGCATACAAAGTGGAGAAGATCATGAAAAGCCAAAGAATTGAACTCACCCATGGATGCGCGCGCGCACAAGGCGCTTACGCGCATGATGAGCGGATAATTTGTACGCTTTTTGGCATTGTTTTTAGTATGTTCTTAGTATATTTTAGTTAGTTTTTATCATATTTTTATTAGTTTTTAATTAAAATTTACTTTTCTGGACTTTACTATGAGTTTGTGTGTTTTTCTATGATTTCAGGTATTTTCTGGCTGCAATTGAGGGACCTGAGCAAAAATCTGATTCAGAGGCTGAAAAAGGACTGCAGATGCTGTTGGATTCTGACCTCCCTGCACTCGAAGTAGATTTTTTGGAGCTACAGAAGCCCAATTGGCGCGCTCTCAATTGCGTTGGAAAGTAGACATCCTGGGCTTTCCAGCAATATTAATAGTCCATACTTTGCCCGAGATTTGATGGCCCAAACTGGCATTCCAAATCAGCTCAAGACTGCACGGTGTTTAACGCCAGAACTGGCACAGAAGTGGGAGTTAAATGCCCAAACTGGCACAAAAGCTGGCGTTTAACTCCAAGAAAAGTCTCTACACGAAAATGCTTCAATGCTCAGCCCAAGCACACACCAAGTGGGCTTGGAAGTGGATTTATACGTCATTTACTCATTTCTGTAAACCCTAAGCTACTAGTTCTCTATAAATAGGACCTTTTGCTATTGTATTTTCATCTGGGTAGCTATCTTCGAGTAGTCTTATGCTATCTTAGATCATGGGGCTGGCCTCACGGCCATGCCTAGACCTTGTTCTTATGTATTTTCAACGGTGGAGTTTCTACACACCATAGATTAAGGTGTGGAGCTCTGCTGTACCTCGAGTATTAATGCAATTACTATTGTTCTTCTATTCAATTCAGCTTATTCTTGTTCTAAGATATCACTTGTTCCTCAACTTGATGAATGTGATGATCCGTGACACTCATCATCATTCTCATCTGTGAACGTGTGCCTGACAACCACCTCCATTCTACTTTAGATTGAGTGGATATCTCTTGGATTCTTTAATCAGAATCTTCGTGGTATAAGCTAGAATTGATGGCAGCTGGTGCACGAAATTGTGATCTCTACTTTTCACAACTCAAATAATCCTCGGTAATGAATCCAAAAACTTGGTGCTCAATACCATGGTACACACATAATTTCACAACTTCGCACAACTAACCAGCAAGTGCACTGGGTCGTCCAAGTAATAAACCTTACGCGAGTAAGGGTCGATCCCACGGAGATTGTTGGTATGAAGCAAGCTATGGTCACCTTGTAAATCTTAGTCAGGAAAACTCAAATGGTTATGGATGATGTATGAATAAAACATAAAGATAAAGATAGAGATACTTATGTAATTCATTGGTGAGAATTTCAGATAAGCGTATGGAGATGCTTTGTCCCTTCAGTCTCTCTGCTTTCCTACTGTCTTCATCCAATCCTTCTTACTCCTTTCCATGGCAAGCTGTATGTAGGGTTTCACCGTTGTCAGTGGCTACCTCCCATCCTCTCAGTGAAAATGTTCAACGCACCCTGTCACGGCACGGCTATTCAGCTGTCGGTTCTCGATCATGTCGGAATAGAATCCAGTGATTCTTTTGCGTCTGTCACTAACGCCCCACAATCGCGAGTTTGAAGCTCGTCACAGTCATTCAATCATTGAATCCTACTTAGAATACCACAGACAAGGTTTAGACCTTCCGGATTCTCTTGAATGCCACCATCAATTCTAGCTTATACCATGAAGATTCCGATTAAGGGATCCAAGAGATAAACATTCAAGCCTTGTTTGCTTGTAGAACAGAAGTGGTTGTCAGACACTCGTTCATAAGTGAGAATGATGATGAGTGTCACATAATCATCACATTCATCATGTTCTTGGGTGCAAATGAATATCTTAGAACAAGAATAAGCTGAATTGAATAGAAGAACAATAGTACTTGCATTAATACTCGAGGTACAGCAGAGCTCCACACCTTAATATATGGTGTGTAGAAACTCCACCGTTGAAAATACATAAGAACAAGGTCTAGGCATGGCCGAATGGCCAGCCTCCCATTGATCTAAGAACTAGGCGTCCAAAGATGATCAAAAGATCTAAAATGATCCAAAGATGAAAATACAATAGTAAAAGGTCCTATTTGTAGAGAACTAGTAGCCTAGGGTTTACAAAGATGAGTAAATTACATAAAAATCCACTTCCGGGCCCACTTGGTGTGTGCTTGGGCTGAGCATTGAAGCATTTTCGTGTAGAGACTCTTCTTGGAGTTAAACGCCAGCTTTTGTGCCAGTTTGGGCGTTTAACTCCCATTCTTGTGCCAGTTCCGGCGTTTAACGCTGGGCAGTTTTAAGCTGATTTGGAACGCCGGTTTGGGCCATCAAATCTCGGACAAAGTATAGACTATTATATATTCCTGGAAAGCCTAGGAAGGCTACTTTCCAACGCCGTTGAGAGCGCGCCAATTGGGTTTTTGTAGCTCTAGAAAATCCACTTCGAGTGCAGGGAGGTCAGAATCCAACAGCATCTGCAGTCCTTTTTAGCCTCTGAATCAGATTTTTGCTCAAGTCCCTCAATTTCAGCCAGAAAATACCTGAAATCACAGAAAAACACACAAACTCATAGTAAAGTCCAGAAAAGTGAATTTTAACTAAAAACTAATAGAAATATACTAAAAACAATGCCAAAAGCGTACAAATTATCCGCTCATCACAACACCAAACTTAAATTGTTGCTTGTCCCCAAGCAACTGGAAATCAAATAAGATAAAGAGAAGAGAATATGTAATGAATTCCAAAAACATCTATGAAGATCAGTATTAATAAGATGAGCGGGGCTTTTAGCTTTTTGCCTCTGAATAGTTTTGGCATCTCACTCTACCCTTTGAAATTCAGAATGATTGGCTTCTATAGGAACTCAGAATCCAGATAGTGTTATTGATTCTCCTAGTTAAGTATGATGATTCTTGAACACAGCTACTTTATGAGTCTTGGCCGTGGCCCAAAGCACTTTATCTTCCAGTATTACCACCGGATACATACATGCCACAGACACATAATTGGGTGAACCTTTTCAGATTGTGACTCAGCTTTGCTAGAGTCCCCAATTAGAGGTGTCCAGGGTTCTTAAGCACACTCTTTTTGCCTTGGGTCACACTTTTATTTCTTTCTTTTTCTTTCTTTTTCTCTTTCTCCTTTTTTTTTTTGTATTCACTGCTTTTTCTTGCTTCAAGAATCATTTTTATGATTTTTCAGATCCTCAGTAACATGTCTCCTTTTTCATCATTCTTTCAAGAGCCAACCATTCATGAACAACAAATTCAAAAGACATATGCACGGTTTAAGCATACATTCAGAAAAAAAAAGTATTGCCACCACATCAAAATAATTAATATGTTATAAAATTTAAAATTCATGCAATTCTTCTCTTTTTCAATTAAGAACATTTTTCATTTAAGAAAGGTGATGGATTCATAGGACATTCATAACCTTAAGGCATAGACACTAAGACACTAATGATCATAAGACACAAACATAGATAAACATAAGCATGAAAATTCGAAAAACAAGAAAATAGAGAACAAGGAAATTAAAGAACGGGTCCACCTTAGTGATGGTGGCTTGTTCTTCCTCTTAAAGATCTTATGGAGTGCTTGAGCTCCTCAATGTCTCTTCATTGTCTTTGTTGCTCCTCTCTCATGATTCTTTGACCTTCTCTAATTTCATGGAGGAGGATGGAATGTTCTTGGTGCTCCACCCTTAGTTGTCCCATGTTGGAACTTAATTCTCCTAGGGAGGTGTTGATTTGCTCCCAATAATTTTGTGGAGGAAGGTGCATCCCTTGAGGCATCTCAGGGGATTCATGATGAGTGGGATCTCTTGTTTGCTCCATCCTTTTCTTAGTGATGGGCTTGTCCTCATCAATGGGGATGTCTCCCTCTATGTCAATTCCAACTGAATAACAGAGGTGACAAATGAGATGAGGAAAGGCTAACCTTGCCAAGGTAGAGGACTTGTCCGCACCTTATAAAGTTCTTGGGCTATAACCTCATGAACTTCTACTTCCTCTCCAATCATGATGCTATGAATCATGATAGCCCGGTCTATAGTAACTTCGGACCGGTTACTAGTCGGAATGATTGAGCGTTGGATAAACTCCAACCATCCTCTAGCCACGGGCTTGAGGTCATGCCTTCTCAGTTGAACCGGCTTTCCTCTTGAATCTCTCTTCCATTGAGCGCCCTCTTCACAAATGTCTATGAGGACTTGGTCCAACCTTTGATCAAAGTTGACCCTTCTAGTGTATGGGTGTTCATCTCCTTGCATCATGGGCAAGTTGAATGCCAACATTACATTTTCCGGACTAAAATCTAAGTATTTTCCCCGAACCATTGTAAGCCAATTCTTTGGGTCCGGGTTCACACTTTGATCATGGTTCTTGGTGATCCATGCATTGGCATAGAACTCTTGAACCATTGAGATTCCGACTTGTTGAATGGGGTTGGTAAGAACTTCCCAACCTCTTCTTTGAATCTCATGTCGGATCTTCGGATATTCACTCTTTTTGAGTTTAAAAGGGACCTCGGGGATCACCTTCTTCAAGGCCACAACTTCATAGAAGTGGTCTTGATGCACCCTTGAGATGAATCTCTCCATCTCCCATGACTCGGAGGTGGAAGCTTTTGCCTTTCCTTTCCTCTTTCTAGAGGTTTCTCCGGCCTTGGATGCCATTAATGGTTATGGAAAAACAAAAAGCAATGCTTTTACCACACCAAACTTAAAAGGTTTGCTCGTCCTCGAGCAAAAAAAGAAAGAAGAGAGTAGAAGAAGAAGAAATGAAGGAGATGGAGATGGCTTTGTGGTTCGGCCAAAGGGGGAGAAGTAGTGTTTAGGTTGTGTGAAAATGATGGGGTGAAGATGGGCTTATATAGGAGTGGAGAGAGGGGTAGGGTTTGGCTATGGGAGGGTGGGTTTGGGAGGGAAAGTGGTTTGAATTTGAATGGTGAGGTAGGTGGGGTTTTATGAAGGATGGATGTGAGTGGTGAAGAGAAAGATGGGATTTGATAGGTGAAGGGTTTTTGGGGAAGAGGTGTTGAGGTGATTGGTGAAGAAGAAGAGAGAGAGTGGTGGGGTAGGTGGGGATCCTGTGGGGTCCACAGATCCTGAGGTGTCAAGGAAAATTCATCCCTGCACCAAGTGGCGAGCAAAAATGCCCTTTGTGCCAATTCTGGCGTTAAACGCCGGGCTGGTGCCCATTTCTGGCGTTTAACGCCAGCTTCTTGCCCTTTCCTGGCGTTTAACGCCAGTCTGGTGCCCCTTTCTGGCGTTAAACGCCCAGAATGGTGCCAGACTGGGCATTAAACACCCATTTGCTGCCCTTACTGGCGTTTAAACTCCAGCAAGGTCTTCCTCCAGGGTGTGCTGTTTTTCTTTCTGTTTTTCATTCTGTTTTTGCTTTTTCAACTGATTTTGTGACTTCTCATGATCATCAACCAACAGAAAACATAAAATAACAAAGGAAAATAGATAAAATATAACATTGGGTTGCCTCCCAACAAGCGCTTCTTTAATGTCAGTAGCTTGACAGTGGGCTCTCATGGAGCCTCAAAGATACTCAGAGCAATGTTGGAACCTCCCAACACCAAACTTAGAGTTTGAATGTGGGGGTTCAACACGAAACTTAGAATTTGGTTGTGGCCTCCCAACACCAAACTTAGAGTTTGACTGTGGGGGCTCTATTTGACTCTGTTTTGAGAGAAGCTCTTCATGTTTCCTCTCCATGGTTGCAGAGGGATATCCTTGAGCCTTAAGCACAAGGGATTCTTCATTCACTTGAATGATCAATTCTCCTCTGTCAACATCAATCACAGCCTTTGCTGTGGCTAGGAAGGGTCTGCCAAGGATGGTGGATTTATCCATGCACTTCCCAGTTTCTAGGACTATGAAATCAGCAGGGATGTAATGGTCTTCAACTTTTACCAGAACATCCTCTACAAGTCCATAAGCTTGTTTTCTTGAATTGGCTGTCATCTCTAGTGAGATTTTTGCAGCTTGCACCTCAAAGATTCCTAGATTCTCCATTACAAAGAGAGGCATGAGGTTTATGCTTGACCCTAGGTCACACAGAGCCCTCTTGAAGGTCATGGTGCCTACTGTACAAGGTATTGAGAACTTCCCAGGGTTCTGTCTCTTTTGAGGTAATTTCTGCCTAGACAAGTCATCCAGTTCTTTGGTGAGCAAAGGGGGTTCATCCTCCCAAGTCTCATTACCAAATAACTTGTTATTTAGCTTCATGATTGCTCCAAGGTATTACCAAATAACTTGCTCTTCGGTGACATACTCATCCTCTTCAGAGGAAGAATACTCATCAGAGCTCATGAATGGCAGAAGTAAATCCAATGGAATCTCTATGGTCTCAGTGTGAGCCTCAGATTCCCATGGTTCCTCATTAGGGAACTCATTGGAGGCCAGTGGACGTCCATTGAGGTCTTCCTCAGTGGCGTTCACTGCTTCTTCCTCCTCTCCTAGTTCGGCCATGTTGATGGCCTTACATTCTCCTTTTGGATTCTCTTTTGTATTGCTTGGAAGAGTACTAGGAGGGAGTTCAGTAATTTTCTTGCTCAGCTGTCCCACTTGTGCCTCCAAATTCCTAATGGAGGACCTTGTTTCAGTCATGAAACTTTGAGTGGTTTTGATTAGATCAGAGACCATGGTTGCTAAGTCAGAGTGGTTCTGCTTAGAATTATCTGTCTGTTGCTGAGAAGATGATGGAAAAGGCTTGCCATTGGTAAACCTATTTCTTCCACCATTATTGTTGTTAAAACCCTGTTGAGGTCTCTGTTGATCCTTCCATGAGAGATTTGGATGATTTCTCCATGAAGGATTATAGGTGTTTCCATAGGGTTCTCCCATGTAATTCACCTCTTCCATTGAAGGGTTCTCAGAATCATAAGCTTCTTCTTCAGATGAAGCATCCTTAGTACTGCCTGATGCAGCTTGCATGCCAGAAAAACTTTGAGAAATCAAATTGACTTGCTGAGTCAATATCTTGTTCTGAGCCAATATGGCATTCAGAGTATCAATCTCAAGAACTCCTTTCTTCTGATTTGTCCCATTGTTCACAGGATTCCTTTCAGAAGTGTACATGAATTGGTTATTTACAACCATTTCAATGAGCTCTTGAGCTTCTATAGGCGTCTTCTTCAGATGAAGAGATCCTCCAGCAGAGCTATCCAAAGACATCTTGGATAGTTCAGACAGGCCATCATAGAAAATACCTATGATGCTCCATTCAGAAAGCATGTCAGAAGGACACTTTCTGATCAATTATTTGTATCTTTCCCAAGCTTCATAGAGGGATTCATCTTCCTTCTGTCTGAAGGTTTGGACTTCCACTCTAAGCTTACTTAATTTTTGAGGTGGAAAGAACTTTGCCAAGAAGGCATTGGCTAGCTTTTTCCAAGAGTTCAGGCTTTCTTTAGGTTGTGAGTCCAACCATGTCCTAGCTCTGTCTCTTACAGCAAAAGGGAATAGCATAAGTCTGTAGACCTCAGGGTCAACCCCATTGGTCTTGACAGTGTCACAGATTTGCAAGAACTCAGCTAAAAACTGATGAGGATCTTCCAATGGAAGTCCATGGAACTTGCAATTCTGTTGCATTAGAGAAACCAATTGAGGCTTAAGCTCAAAGTTGTTTGCTCCAATGGCAGGGATAGAGATGCTTCTCCCATAGAAGTCGGGAGTAGGTGCAGTAAAGTCACCCAGCACATTCCTTGCATTGTTGGCATTGTTGTTGTTTTCGGCTGCCATGGGTTCTTCTTGTTTGAAGATTTCTGTTAGGTCCTCTACAGAGAGTTGTGCCTTAGCTTCTCTTAGCTTTCGCTTCAAGGTCCTTTCAGGTTCAGGGTCAGCCTCAACAAGAATGCTTTTGTCTTTGCTCCTGCTCATATGAAAGAGAAGAGAACAAGAAAATATGGAATCCTCTATGTCACAGTATAGAGATTCCTTGAGGTGTCAGAGGAAAAGAAAAATAGAAGGAAGAAGTAGAAGAATTCGAACTTATCAAGAAAGATGGAGTTCGAATTGTGCATTAAGGAATAGTGTTAGTCCATAAATAGAAGGATGTGGGAAGAGGGGAAGAAATTTTCGAAATTTAAGTAAAAGATTTAAAAACATTTTGAAAAACACTAATTGATTTTCGAAAACCAAGGGGGGAAAAGAAATCAAGTGATTTTTGAAAAAGATTTTGAAATTAGAAATCAAAAAGATATGATTGAAAATTATTTTGAAAAAGATGTGATTAAAATATATGATTTGAAAAGTTATGGTTTTAAAAAGATGGGATTGAGAAGATATGATTTGAAAAACAATTTAAAAAGATTTGATTTTGAGAATTAATGACTTGGCTAACAAGAAAAGATATGATTCAAACATTAAACCTTTCTCAACAGAAAAGGCAACATACTTGAATTGTTGAATCAAATCCTTAATTGTTAGCAAGTATTTTTGAAAATGGAAAGAAATTGATTTTGAAAACATATGATTGAAAAGATATGATTTGAAAAAGATTTGATTTTGAAAAATTTTGAAAACTTGAAAAAAAAATTGAATTGAAAACAAAATCTTCCCTCTTGTGCCATCCTGGCATTAAACGCCCAGAATGGTGCACATTCTGGCGTTTAACGCCCAAAGCACTACCCTTTTGGGCGTTAAACGCCCAGCCAGGCACCCTGGCTAGCATTTAAACGCCAGTTTGCCTTCTTCACTGGGCGTTTTGAATGCCCAGCTTTTTCTGTATAATTCCTCTGCTGTATGTTCTGAATCTTCAATTCTCTGTATTATTGACTTGAAAAGACACAAATTAAAATTTTTTTGGATTTTTAATAATGAGGAATAATAAAAAATGCAACTGAAATCAAATAAACAAATGCATGCAAGACACCAAACTTAAAAGTTTGTATACTATTGACACTAACAAGTTGAGAATGCATATGATAAACAACAAAACACTCAAGATAAGAGAATTTAAAGATCAGAGCAAGTAAATCATCAAGAACAACTTGAAGATTACTGAAGACACATGAAAAATGCAAGAAGAACAGAAATATGCAATTGACACCAAACTTAAAATGAGACTCTAGACTCAACAAGAAATATACAATATTTTTTGTTTTTATGATTTTGTAATTTTTTTTAGATTTTTCGAAAATTAAGTGGAAAAAGAAAATAAAGATATCAAAATTCTTAATGAGAATTCCAGGAATCATGCAATGTTAGTCTAAAGCTTCAGTCTAAAGGAATTAGACATGGCTAGCCAAGCTTTAGCAGGAGATTGCATTCAAGAGCTAGATCGATGAGAATCAATCAGCTTTGGTGATGATAAGAACATCACCTTGAAACACTAGAATTCATTCTTAAGAACTCTGAAAAATACCTAATCTAAGCAACAAGATGAACCGTCAGTTGTCCAAACTCAAACAATCCCCGGCAACGGCGCCAAAAACTTGGTGCACGAAATTGTGATCTCTACTTTTCACAACTCAGATAATCCCCGGTAATGAATCCAAAAACTTGGTGCTCAATACCATGGTACACACATAATTTCACAACTTCGCACAACTAACCAGCAAGTGTACTGGGTCGTCCAAGTAATAAACCTTATGCGAGTAAGGGTCGATCCCACGGAGATTGTTGGTATGAAGCAAGCTATGGTCACCTTGTAAATCTTAGTCAGGCAAACTCAAATGGTTATGGATGATGTATGAATAAAACATAAAGATAAAGATAGAAATACTTATGTAATTCATTGGTGAGAATTTCAGATAAGCGTATGGAGATGCTTTGTCCCTTCCGTCTCTCTGCTTTCCTACTGTCTTCATCCAATCCTTCTTACTCCTTTCAATGGCAAGCTGTATGTAGGGTTTCACCGTTGTCAGTGGCTACCTCCCATCCTCTCAGTGAAAATGTTCAACGCACCCTGTCACGGCACGGCTATTCAGCTGTCGGTTCTCGATCATGTCGGAATAGAATCCAGTGATTCTTTTGCGTCTGTCACTAACGCCTCACAATCGCGAGTTTGAAGCTCATCACAGTCATTCAATCATTGAATCCTACTCAGAATACCACAGACAAGGTTTAGACCTTCTGGATTCTCTTGAATGCCGTCATCAATTCTAGCTTATACCACGAAGATTCCGATTAAGGGATCCAAGAGATAAACATTCAAGCCTTGTTTGCTTGTAGAACAAAAGTGGTTGTCAGGCACTCGTTCATAAGTGAGAATGATGATGAGTGTCACATAATCATCACATTCATCATGTTCTTGGGTGCAAATGAATATCTTAGAACAAGAATAAGCTGAATTGAATAGAAGAACAATAGTAATTGCATTAATACTCGAGGTACAGCAGAGCTCCACACCTTAATCTATGGTGTGTAGAAACTCCACCGTTGAAAATACATAAGAACAAGGTCTAGGCATGGTCGAATGGCCAGCCTCCCAATGATCTAAGAACTAGGCGTCCAAAGATGATCAAAAGATCTAAAATGATCCAAAGATGAAAATACAATAGTAAAAGGTCCTATTTGTAGAGAACTAGTAGCCTAGGGTTTACAAAGATAAGTAAATTATATAAAAATCCACTTCCGGGCCCACTTGGTGTGTGCTTGGGCTGAGCATTGAAGCATTTTCGTGTAGAGACTCTTCTTGGAGTTAAACGCCAGCTTTTGTGCCAGTTTGGGCGTTTAACTCCCATTCTTGTGCCAGTTCCGGCGTTTAACGCCGGGCAGTTTTGAGCTGATTTGGAACGCCGGTTTGGGCCATCAAATATCGGACAAAGTATAGACTATTATATATTGCTGGAAAGCCTAGGAAGGCTACTTTCCAACGCCGTTGAGAGCGCGCCAATTGAGTTTTTGTAGCTCTAGAAAATCCACTTCGAGTGCAGGGAGGTCAGAATCCAACAGCATCTACAGTCCTTTTCAGCCTCTGAATCAGATTTTTGCTCAAGTCCCTCAATTTCAGCCAGAAAATACCTAAAATCACAGAAAAACACACAAACTCGTAGTAAAGTCCAGAAAAGTGAATTTTAACTAAAAACTAATAGAAATATACTAAAAACACACTAAAAACATACTAAAAACAATGCCAAAAAGCGTACAAATTATCCGCTCATCAGCAACATTCTTGAGAATCCGGAAGGTCTAAACCTTGTCTGTGGTATTCTGAGTAGGATTCAAGGATTGAATGACTGTGACGAGCTTCAAACTCGCGATTGTGGGGCGTTAGTGACAGACGCAAAAGAATCACTGGATTCTATTCTGACATGATCGAGAACTGACAGATGAATAGCCGTGCTATGACAGAGCGCGTTGAACATTTTCACTGAGAGGACGGGACTGTAGCCATTGACAATGGTGATGCCCAACATACAGCTTGCCATAGAAAGGAGTAAGAAGAATTGGATGAAGACAGTAGGAAAGCAGAGAGACGGAAGGGACAAAGCATCTCCATACGCTTATCTGAAATTCTCACCAATGAATTACATAAGTATCTCTATCTTTATTTTATGTTTTATTCATCTTTTAATTATCAATCCTCCATAACCATTTGAATCCGCCTGACTGAGATTTACAGGATGACCATAGCTTGCTTCATACCAACAATCTCCGTGGGATCGACCCTTACTCGCGTAAGGTTTATTACTTAGACGACCCAGTGCACTTGCTGGTTAGTTGTGTGAAGTTGTGATAAAGAGTTGAGATTGCAATTGAGCGTACCATGTTGATGGCGCCATTGATGATCATAATTTCGTGCACCAAGTTTTTGGCGCCGTTGCCGGGGATTGTTCGAGTTTGGACAACTGACGGTTCATCTTGTTGCTTAGATTAGGTATTTTTCTTCAGAATTTTTAAGAATGAATTCTAGAGTTTTAAGGTGATGTTCTTATCATCACCAAAGCTGATTGATTTTCATCAATTTAGCTCTTGAATGTAATGTCCTGCTGAAGCTTGGCTAGCCATGTCTAATCTTTTTAGACTAAAGCTTTAGACTAACATTGCATGATTCCTGAAATTCTCATTAAGAATTTTGAATCCTTTATTTTTCTTTCTCCACATAATTTTCGAAAAAAAATCCAAAAAAATTTATAAAATCATAAAATCAAAAATATTTTTATGTTTCTTGTTTGAGTCTAGTGTCTCATTTTATGTTTGGTGTCAATTGTATGTCTTTATTCTTCTAATTTTCGAAAATCACATGCATTATGTTCTTCATTGATCTTCAAGTTGTTCTTGATGATTTCCTTGCTCTGATCTTTAAATTCTCTTGTCTTGTGTGTTTTGTTGTTTCTCATATGCATTCTCAATTTGTTAGTGTCAATAGTATACAAACTTCTAAGTTTGGTGTCTTGCATGCATTGTTTATTTGATTTTAGTTGCATTTTGATTATTCCTCATCATTAAAAATTCAAAAAAATTTTTAATTTGTGTCTTTTCAAGTCAATAATACAGAGAATTGAAGATTCAGAACATACAGCAGAGGAATTACACAGAAAAAGCTGGGTGTTCAAAACGCCCAGTGAGGAAGGAAAACTGGCGTTTAAACGCCAGCCAGGACACCTGGCTGGGCGTTTAACGCCCAAAAGGGTAGCATTTTGGGCGTTAAACGCCAGAATGGATACCATTTTGGGCGTTTAACGCCAGGATGGCACAAGAAGGAAGATTTTGTTTTTAATTCAAATTTTTTTTCAAGTTTTCATAATTTTTCAAAATCAAATCTTTTTCAAATGATATCTTTTCAATCATATATTTTCAAAATCAATTTCTTTCCATTTTTCAAAAATACTTGCTAACAATTAATGATTTGATTCAACATTTCAAGTATGTTGCCTTTTCTGTTGAGAAAGGTTTAATGTCTGAATCATATCTTTTAAATTGCTTGTTAGCCAAGTCATTAATTTTAAAAATCAAATCTTTTTTTAAATTGTTTTTCAATCATATCTTTTTAATCACATCTTTTTCAAAATTAATTTTTAATCATATCTTTTTGATTTCTAATTTCAAAATCTTTTTAAAAATCACTTTATTTCTTTCCCAACTTTAATTTTTGAAAATTCTTCCCCTCTTCTCACATCCTTCTATTTATGGACTAACACTCCTCCTCAATGCACAATCGAACTCTATCCCTCTTGATAAGTTTGAATTCTTTTACCTCCTCCTTCTATTCTTCTTTTCCTCTGACACCTCAAGGATTCTCTATACTGTGACATAGAGGATTCCATATTTTCTTATTCTCTTCTCTTTCATATGAGCAGGAGCAAAGATAAAAGCATTCTTGTTGAGGCTAACCCTGAACCTGAAAGGACCTTGAAGCGAAAGCTAAGAGAAGCTAAAGCACTACTCTCTGTAGAGGACTGGTGCACGAATTTGTAATCCGTACAACTAACCAGCAAGTGCACTGGGTCGTCCAAGTAATACCTTACGTGAGTAAGGGTCGATACCACGGAGATTATTGGTTTGGAGCAAACTATGTTTATTTTATTAGTCTTAGTCAGGATGCCAATAAGATTATTTGGATTTAATTGTAAGAAGTAAAAGTGTTTGGAATAAGGAATTGTTACTTTATTAATGAAGAATATGTTGGAGTTTTGGAGATGCTTTGCCCTCTGAATTTCTACAATGTAATATTCAACTCAATTGTTTGTAAAGTTCCATCCATGGCAAGCTGTATGTAGGGTGTCACCATTGTCAGTGGCTACTTCCCATCCTCTCAGTGAAAACGGTCCAGATGCTCTGTCACAACACGGCTAATCAGCTGTTGGTTCTCGATCATGTTGGAATAGGATCCATTGATCCTTTTGCGTTTGTCATCACGCCCAGCAATCGCGAGTTTGAAGCTCGTCACAGCCATTCAATCCTTGAATCCTACTCGGAATACCACAGACAAGGTTTAGACTTTCCGGATCCTCAAGAATGGCCGCCATCAGTTCTTGCTTATACCACGAAGATTCTGATTAAAGAAGCTAAGAGATGCTCATTCAATCTGATGTAGAACGGAGGTGTTTGTTAGGCACACGTTCATGGATTGAGGAAGGTGATGAGTGTCACGGATCATCACCTCCTTCACAATTAAGCGCGAATGAACATCTTAGATAGGAACACACACACGTTTGAGTGAAATAGAAACAATTGCATTAATTCATTGAGACGCTGCAGAGCTCCTCACCCCCAACAATGGAGTTTAGAGACTCATGCCGTCAAAGTGTATAAAATTCAGATCTGAAAATGTCATGGTGTACAAAGTAATCCTCTAAAAGTTGTTTAAATAGTAAACTAGTAGCCTAGGTTTACAGAAAATAAGTAAACTAAGATAATTGGTGCAGAAATCCACTTTTGGGGCCCACTTGGTGTGTACTGGGGCTGAGACTAAAGCTTCTCACGTGCTTGGGCTGTTTCTAGAGTTGAACGCCAGGTTGTGACGTGTTTTGGGCGTTGAACTCCAACTTGTAACCTGTTTCTGGCGCTGGACGCCAGACAGCAGCATGATACTGGCGTTGAATGCCAGTTTACGTCATCTATCTTCGTGCAAAGTATGAACTATTATATATTTCTGGAAAGCCCTGGATGTCTACTTTCCAACGCTGTTGAGAGCGTGCCAATTGGACTCCTGTAGCTCCAGAAAATCTATTTTGAGTGCAGGGAGGTCAAAATCCAATAGCATCAGCAGTCCTTTTTCAGCCTAACTCAGATTTTTGCTCAGCTCCCTCAATTTCAGCCAGAAAATACCTGAAATCACAGAAAAACACACAAACTCATAGTAAAGTCCAGAAATATGATTTTTGCCTAAAAACGAATAATATCCTACTAAAAACTAATTAAAACATACTAAAATCTACATGAAATTACCCCCAAAAAGCGTATAAAATATCCGCTTATCACAATACCAAACTTAAACTGTTGCTTGTCCTCAAGCAACTAGATAAATAAAATAGGATGAAGAGAAATTAAGAAGTAACAATATTTCAGAGTTTTTAAGTGGAGCTCAGATTCTTATTAGATGAGCGGGGCTTGTAGCTTTTTGTTTCTGAACAGTTTTGGCATCTCCCTTTATCCTTTGAAGTTCAGAATGATTGGCATCCATAGGAACTCAGAATTCAGATAGTATTATTGATTCTCCTAGTGTAGTATGTTGATTCTTGAACACAGTTACTTTGTGAGTCTTGGCCGTGGCCCTAAGCACTTTGTTTTCCAGTATTACCACTGGATACATAAATGCCACAGACACATGACTGGGTGAACCTTTTTCAGATTGTGACTCAGCTTTGCTAAAGTCCCCAGTTAGAGGTGTCCAGAGCTCTTAAGCACACTCTTTTTGCTTTGGATCACGACTTTAACCACTCAGTCTCAAGTTTTTCACTTGGACCTGCATGCCACAAGCATATGGTTAGGGACAGCTTGATTTAGCCGCTTAGGCCTGGAACTATTTCCTTGGGCCCTCCTATCCACTGATGCTCAAAGCCTTGGATCCTTTTCACCCTTGCCTTTTGGTTTTAAGGGCTGTTGGCTCTTATTCCTTTTCTTGATCCAATGATTCCTTGTAATTTTTTTCGCTGCTTTTTCTTGCTTCAAGAATCAAATTCATGATTTTTCAGATCATCAATAATATTTTTCGTGTTCCTCATTCTTTCAGGAGCCAATATTCGTAAAATTTAGGATAAAATATGCACTGTTCAAGCATTCATTCAGAGAACAAAAAGTATTGCCACCACATATAATTAATTATAATTTTTATTATTAAGAACTCAAAAAATATAAATTACTTCTTTATTCTAAAAATCTACTATTTTATTTATGTCTGATGATGATGAGAAAAATAAATTATAACTTTAATTGGGAATAAAACCAGAATAGATATGCTAACTACTACTACTTTATATATCTCCTAAGGTAAATTTCTATAATAACACTATCACAGAGTTAAAGCTAAAATTAGAACTCAACAACCTGTGTTTTGAGAAGTAGATGTTTCTCTGATCTGTGGGGTGCTTGGTCCTTTAAGGATTAATTTCTGGCGCTTCAGCTCCCTTAAATCATGCCCTTGCTCTTCTTGTTCCTTAAGCAGTTTGCAAAGCATGCTACTTTGATTGTTCTGTTCTTCCTTTATTTGGTTCATAGCTTCTTGCAATTTGGAAATAGATGCCTCAAGATGTTCCCAATATTTGAATTGAGGAAGTTCTGGGAGGACTTCCTGTGCTCTCCTCTTGATTGGATCATCCTACAGCTGTTGTCTGTCCATTGATATTCTAGTGATTGGCCTCTCAACTGAGATATACTCTGTTATTCCCATCTTCACTCCGGCATCTCTGCAGAGCATAGAAATTAAGCTTGGATAGGCCAATCTGGAATTCCTGTTTGCTATTTTGTATAGTTCACACGAGATCAGTTGATGGACTTCTACTTCTTTTCCTAACATGATGCAGTGAATCATCACTGCTCTTTTAATAGTAACTTCAGAACGGTTGCTGGTGGGCAATATAGAACGCCCAATGAAATCCAGCCAGCCTCTGGCTACTGGTTTGAGATCTTCTCTTTTGAGTTGATTTGGGATGCCAGTCGTGCTGGTGGTCCACCTGGCTTCAGGGATGCATATATCCTCTAGAATCTTGTCCAAGCCTTTATTTACCCTCATCATTCTCCTATTAAAGGAGTCTGGGTCATCTTTCAGTTGAAGAAGCTTAAAGAGCTCCCTGATTTTGTCAGGATGGGTATGAACAATCTTTCCTCTGACTAAGGTCCGATGGTCATAGAGGGCAGCTCCAATTATTCTTTGCCTGTCTGTCTGCCATAGATTAGCATAGAACTCCTGAACCATGTTCCTTCCCACTTTCGTTTCAGGATTAGCTAGGATTTCCCAGTTCTTGTTTCGAATTTGTTCTTGGATCTCCGGATATTCATATTCTTTCAGATCGAACTTGACTTCCGGGATCACTGATCTTAGACTCATTATTTTTGTAGTAATGGTCTGAATGTTCTTTAGTTAAGAACTTCCCTTGATTCCAAAGTGGCTTTGGAATATTCTCTTTCTTGCCTCTTGGGTTGGATTGTTTTCCTTTAGGGGCCATGATCAAAATGAGTATGTTTTTGTGATCACGAAGCACACCAAACTTAGAGGTTTGCTTGTCCTCAAGAAAAAGAAAAAAGAGAGAAGAGGAATAGGAGGAGAGCAAGTGGGGAATGGTGGATGATGAGAGGGGCGCCGAAAGTGGATATAAAGGGAGGGGTGGGTTTTCGAAAATAAGAAAGAGATATAAGATAAAAGATATGATTTATAAAAGATAAATATGACAAGAAAAGGATATAATTTAAAAAGATATGAATGATATTTAAAATAAATTTGAAATTTATAATTTGAAAAAGATTTTAAAAGATAATTAAGTTTGAAAAGAGATTGGAAAAAGAGTTTGATTGAATTGGGAATCATTTGTCTTTATGGATGAAGATGCATGTAGAATCTTTGAAAAAAAAAAGGGACTTCAGAAATTAGGAATTTTAGAAATTAGGATTAAAATTTTTGGAATTGAAGGATGATATTTGGAAACATGTTTATGCAAGAAATCATGAATTGAAACATAAAAATTAGAAAAAAATTTTTTTTTGAAGAAAAACGAATTTTACCTCCTCCCCACCATCCTGGCGTTAAACGCCCAAATGCTGCTTGTTTTGGGCATTTAACGCCCAATTGTTGCTTCTCCTAGGCGTTCAATGCCCAACTGTTGCTTCTTTCTGGCGTTGAACGCCAGAAAGTCCTTTGTCACTGGGTGTTTTTCTGAACGCCCAGGACGCTATCAATCTGGCGTTAAACGCCCAGAAGGTGCTTCTTTCTGGCGTTCAACGCCCAGAAGATGCTCCTTTCTGGCGTTTAACGCCCAGATGGCTACCCTTACTGGCGTTGAATGCCCAATGGGTGCTTCTTTTGGGCATTCAACGCCCAAAACGTTTCCTACTGGCTTTTTCATGCCAGTGAGCTTCCAAATTTCCCTGTAACTCTGTGAATTCAATCAATTGCTATTTTACCTTTTGAAGATACTCTGACATATACCTGTAAAAATCAATTAATTAGAAAAAAACGAAAAAAATTAAATTTTGTGAATGGCTGGGTTGCCTCCCAGCAAGCGCTTCTTTAATGTCGTTAGCTGGACTATTACTGAGCTTTTAATTAAGTCTCAGTTTTAAGCATTCTTGCTCAAAATTGTTTTCAAGATAATGTTTAACCCTCTGTCCATTAACAATGAACTTTTTGTTAGATTCATTATCCTGAAGCTCTACGTATCCATATGGTGATACACTTGTAATCACATATGGACCTCTCCACCGGGATTTTAATTTCCCGGGGAATAATTTGAGCCTAGAATTAAATAGTAAAACTTTCTGCCCCGACTCAAAGACTTTGGATGACAATTTCTTATCATGCCATCTTTTCGCTTTCTCTTTGTAAATTTTTGCATTTTCGAAAGCATCGAGTCTAAATTCCTCTAGCTCATTTAACTGGAGCAATCGTTTTTCTCCAGCTAACTTGGCATCAAGGTTTAGGAATCTGGTTGCCCAGTAGGGCTTGTGTTCCAGTTCCACTGGCAAGTGACATGCCTTTCCATACACAAGCTGGTATGGAGAGGTCCCTATAGGGGTCTTGAATGCTGTTCTGTATGCCCACAGAGCATCATCCAAGCTTCTTGCCCAATCCCTTCTACGGTTAATTACAGTCTGTTCCAGGATTCTTTTGAGTTCTCTATTTGAGACTTCAGCTTGCCCATTAGTCTGTGGGTGATATGGAGTAGCTACCCTGTGGCTAACTCCATAACGAACCAAAGCAGAGTAAAGCTGTTTATTGCAGAAATGAGTGCCCCCATCACTGATTAATACTCTAGGGTACCAAATCTGCTGAAGATGTGTTTCTGGAGGAATTTTAACACTGTTTTAGTGTCATTAATGGGTGTTACAATAGCCTCCACCCATTTGGATACATAATCCACTGCCACCAGAATATAAGTGTTTGAGTATGATGGTGGGAAAGGTCCCATGAAGTCAATACCCCATACATCAAACAACTCAATCTCCAAGATCCCTTGTTGAGGCATGGCATAATTGTGGGGCAGATTGCCAGATCTTTGGCAACTGTCACAATTAAGCACAAACACTCGGGAATCTTTATAGAGAGTAGGCCAGTAGAAGCCACATTGGAGGACTCTTGTGGCTGTTCGCTCACTTCCAAAATGTCCTCCATACTATGATCCATGGCAGTGCTATAGGATCTTCTGCACTTCTTCCTTAGGCACACATCTACGGATTACTCCGTCTGCACATCTCTTGAAGAGATATGGTTCATCCCAAAGATAGTACTTTGCATCTGTGATCAATTTCTTTGATTGCTGCCTACTGTACTCTTTGGGTATGAATCTCACTGCCTTGTAGTTTGCAATATCTGCAAACCATGGCACTTCCTGGATGGCAAAGAGTTGCTCATCCGGAAAGGTTTCAGAGATCTCAGTAAGAGGGAGGGACACCCCTTCTACTGGTTCTATTCGGGACAGGTGATCTGATACTTGATTCTCTGTCCCTTTTCTGTATCTTATTTCTATATCAAACTCTTGCAGAAGCAACACCCATCTTATAAGTCTGGGTTTTGAATCCTGCTTTATGAGTAGATATTTAAGAGCAGCATGATCAGTGTACACAATCACTTTTGATCCTACTAAATAGGATCTGAATTTGTCAATGGCGTAAACCACTACAAGTAGCTCTTTTTCTGTGGTTGTGTGATTCTTCTGTGCGTCATTTAGAACACGGCTGGCATAGTAAATGACGTGCAGAAGCTTGTCATGCCTTTGTCCCAACACTGCACCAATGGCATGGTCACTGGCATCACACATTAGTTCAAATGGCAATGTCCAGTTTGGTGCAGAAATGATTGGTGCTGTGACCAATTTAGCTTTCAGAGTCTCAAATGCTTGCAGACACTCCTTATCAAAGACGAATGGCGTGTCAGCAGCTAGCAGGTTGCTCAGAGGTTTGGCAATTTTTGAAAATCCTTTATAAACCTTCTATAGAATCCTGCATGCCCCAGAAAGCTTCTGATTGCCTTAACATTGGCAGGTGGTGGTAATTTTTCAATTACCTCTACCTTAGCTTGATCCACCTCTATTCCCTTGTTCGAAATTTTGTGCCCAAGGACAATTTCTTCAGTCACTATAAAGTGACATTTTTGCCAGTTTAAAACCAGGTTAGTCTCTTGGCATCTTTTCAGAACAAGTTCTAAATGGTTAAGGCAGGAGCTGAATGAGTCTCCAAATACTGAAAAGTCATCCATGAAGACTTCCAGAAACTTCTCTACCATATCAGAAAAGATAGAGAGCATGCACCTTTGAAAGGTTGCAGGTGCATTGCACAAGCCAAATGGCATCCTTCTGTATGCAAATACTCCAGATGGACATGTGAATGCCGTTTTCTCTTGATCCTGGGGATCTACTGCAATTTGATTATAACCTGAATATCCATCCAGGAAGCAGTAGTATTCATGACCTGCTAGTCTTTCTAGCATCTGGTGTATGAATGGTAAAGGAAAATGATCCTTTCTGGTGGCTATATTGAGCCTTCTATAATCAATACACATATGCCACCCTGTAACTGTTCTTGTAGGAACCAGTTCATTTTTTTCATTGTGAACCACTGTCATGGCACCTTTCTTAGGGACAACTTGGACAGGGCAAATGGCCCAACCTTGACAATCATGTCTTCAATCACGCCTGATGGGTATTTAATGGAGCCATCAGCAAGTTGAAGACATATCCGGGTTGGT
This sequence comes from Arachis hypogaea, assembly GCF_003086295.3. Taxonomy (NCBI): domain Eukaryota; kingdom Viridiplantae; phylum Streptophyta; class Magnoliopsida; order Fabales; family Fabaceae; genus Arachis; species Arachis hypogaea. Next base: position 30,843,681 of record NC_092044.1, on the reverse strand, counting down.
TTGACTTCTTCAGTCAAACCAAGCTTTGTGATAATAGATGCAGGTATTAGGTTGATACTTGCCCCAAGGTCACACAGAGCTTGCTTAGTGCAATTACCCTCTAATGTGCATGGTATCATGAAGCTCCCAGGATCTTTAAGCTTCTCAGGTAAGCTTTTCAGAATGACTGCACTGCATTCTTCAGTGAGGTAAACTTTTTCAGTCTCCCTCCAATCCTTCTTATGACTTAAGATATCTTTCATGAACTTAGCATAAGAGGGTATTTGCTCAAGTGCTTCTGCAAACGAAATCTTTATTTTAAGAGTCCTGAGATAGTCTGCAAAGCGGGCAAATTGCTTATCCTGTTCCGCTTGGCGGAGTTTTTGAGGATAAGGCATTTTGGCTTTGTATTCCTCAACCTTAGTTGCTGCAGGTTTATTACCTGTAGAAGTGGGTTGGGAAGCCTTTTTAGAAGGGTTGTTATCAGCACTTGTATGTGACTGATCTCCCACTGGCGTTTGAATGCCAGGGGTGGAAGCTGGAGTGGCGTTAGACGCCAACTCCTTATCTGTTACTGGCGTCTGAACGCCAGAACTATGCTTCCCTTGGGCGTTCAACGCCGGATTCATGCTTGTTTCTGGCGTTGAACGCCAGAAATGAGCATGGTCTGGGCGTTCAGCGCCAGCCTTATTCCTCTCTGGGCTCTGATTGTCCTCAGAGGGATTTTGAGTAGCCATTTGTTCATTTCTTGGCTTCTTGCTGCTTTGAAATGGGGTATTTAATGTTTTCCCACTTCTTAATTGAACTGCTTGGCATTCTTCTGCTATTTGTTTTGACAGTTACCTTTCTGTTTGCTTTAACTGTACTTCCATATTCCTGTTAGCCATTCTTGTTTCCTGTAGTATTTCCTTGAATTCGGCTAGCTGCTGTGTTAGAAAGTCTAATTGCTGATTGAATTCATTAGCCTGATCCACAGGACTGAGTTCAACAGTTACTGTTTTAGCTTCTTCTTTCATGGAGGATTCACTGCTTAGGTACATATGCTGATTTCTGGCAACTGTATCAATAAGCTCTTGAGCTTCTTCAATTGTTTTTCTCATATGTATAAATCCACCAGCTGAGTGATCTAGAGAAATCTGAGCTTTTTCTGTAAGCCCATAGTAGAAGATGTCTAATTGCACCCACTCTGAAAACATCTCAGAGGGGCATTTTCTTACCATCTCTCTGTATCTCTCCCAGGCATCATAAAGGGATTCATTATCTCCTTGTTTGAAGCCTTGGATGCTTAGCCTTAGCTGTGTCATCCGTTTTGGAGGGAAATAGTAATTCAGGAATTTTTCTGATAGTTATTTCCATGTTTTTATGCTGTTCTTAGGTTGGTTATTTAACCACCTCTTAGCTTGATCTTTTACAGCAAATGGAAATAGTAATAACCTGTAGACATCCTGATCTACTTCCTTATCATGTACTGTGTCAGCAAGTTGTAAAAATTGTGCCAGAAACTCTATAGGTTCTTCGTGTGGAAGACCGGAATACTGGCAGCTTTGCTGCACCATGATAATGAGCTGAGGATTCAACTCAAAGCTACTAACTCCAATGGAGGGTATACAGATACTACTCCTATATGAAGCAGTAGTGGGGTTAGCATATGACCCCAGAGTCCTCCTGGACTGTTCATTTCCACTTAGTTCCATGATGGAATAAAGGAGATGGTATGGATGTTAATATTATTTATTTTATAAAGATTTATTTTATAAAAATAAAATAAAAATAAAATAAATAAAAACGAAAAAAATAAAAATAAAAATAAGAATTGAAAAACTTTGAAATTGAAATTTGAATTTTTTATATAAAAATTTCGAAAATATAGTTTAAAATTAGTTAGAAAAGATATTTTTTTTTGAATTTTGAATTTTATGATGAAAGAGAAAAACACACAAAAGAAACAAGACTTAAAATTTTTAGATCTAATGCTCCTTATTTTCGAAAATTTTGGAGGGAAAACACCAAGGAACACCAAACTTAAAAATTTTAAGATTAAAACACAAGAAAAACTCAAGAACACCTTGAAGATTCACAAGAACACAAGAACAAAAGAAAGAACATCAAACTTAAAATTTTTTTTTTGAAAACTTCACTAAATTTTCGAAAATTGAAGAAAGATCAACAAGAAAACACCAAACTTAAAGTTTGGCACAAGATTAAATCAAGAAAATTATTTTTGAAAAAAAGATTTTGAAAAGAAGATGCCCAATTGCCAAGAACATAAGCCAACGCTATAACCAACTGAGCTAAAAATGTAATGTATTTTAAAGATGTATTATTTTTATGGATAAAAGTATAATTTTTGAAAGTTAATGTTTTGAAAAAGCACAAGAAAAACAAGAAAAGACACAAAACAAGAAAAAACTCAAGATCAAACAAGAAAAATAAACAAGAACAAATTGAAGATCAAGGAAGAACAAGAACATGCAATTCAAAAAATTAAAAGACAAGGAAAAACATGCAATTGACACCAAACTTAGAACAGGACACTAAACTCACGAAAATTAGAAATTGATAAAGAAAAATAATATATTTTTGAAAATTTTTTGAAAAGGAATAATAAAAGATGCAATTCTAGTAAAAAAAAAGGATAAATTCTTCCTAATCTAAGCAACAAAATAAACCTTTAGTTGTTCAAACTCGAATAATCCCCAGCAACGGCGCCAAAAACTTGGTGCACGAATTTGTAATTCGTACAACTAACCAGCAAGTGCACTGGGTCGTTCAAGTAATACCTTACGTGAGTAAGGGTCGATACCACGGAGATTATTGGTTTGGAGCAAACTATGTTTATTTTATTAGTCTTAGTCAGGATGCCAATAAGATTATTTGGATTTAATTGTAAGAAGTAAAAATGTTTGGAATAAGGAATTGTTACTTTATTAATGAAGAATATGTTGGAGTTTTGGAGATGCTTTGCCCTCTGAATTTCTGCAATGTAATATTCAACTCAATTGTTTGTAAAGTTCCATCCATGGCAAGCTGTATGTAGGGTGTCACCATTGTCAGTGGCTACTTCCCATCCTCTCAGTGAAAACGGTCCAGATGCTCTGTCACAACACGGCTAATCAGCTGTTGGTTCTCGATCATGTTGGAATAGGATCCATTGATCCTTTTGCGTTTGTCATCACGCCCAGCAATCGCGAGTTTGAAGCTCGTCACAGCCATTCAATCCTTGAATCCTACTCGGAATACCACAGACAAGGTTTAGACTTTCCAGATCCTCAAGAATGGCCGCCATCAGTTCTAGCTTATACCATGAAGATTCTGATTAAAGAAGCTAAGAGATGCTCATTCAATCTGATGTAGAACGGAGGTGTTTGTCAGGCACACGTTCATGGATTGAGGAAGGTGATGAGTGTCACGGATCATCACCTCCTTCACAATTAAGCGCGAATGAACATCTTAGATAGGAACACACACACGTTTGAGTGAAATAGAAACAATTGCATTAATTCATTGAGACGCTGCAGAGCTCCTCACCCCCAACAATGGAGTTTAGAGACTCATGCCGTCAAAGTGTATAAAATTCAGATCTGAAAATGTCATGGTGTACAAAGTAATCCTCTAAAAGTTGTTTAAATAGTAAACTAGTAGCCTAGGTTTACAGAAAATAAGTAAACTAAGATAATTGGTGCAGAAATCCACTTCTGGGGCCCACTTGGTGTGTACTGGGGCTGAGACTAAAGCTTCTCACGTGCTTGGGCTGTTTCTGGAGTTGAACGCCAGGTTGTGACGTGTTTTGGGCGTTGAACTCCAACTTGTAACCTGTTTCTGGCGCTGGACGCCAGACAGCAGCATGATACTGGCGTTGAATGCCAGTTTACATCGTCTATCTTCACGCAAAGTATGGACTATTATATATTGCTGAAAGCCCTGGATGCCTACTTTCCAACGCCATTGAGAGCGCGCCAATTGGACTCCTGTAGCTCCAGAAAATCCATTTCGAGTGCAGGGAGGTCAGAATCCAACAACATCAGCAGTCCTTTTTCAGCCTAACTCAGATTTTTGCTCAGCTCCCTCAATTTCAGCCAGAAAATACCCGAAATCACAAAAAAACACACAAACTCATAGTAAAGTCCAGAAATATGATTTTTTCCTAAAAACTAATAATATTCTACTAAAAACTAATTAAAACATACTAAAATCTACATGAAATTACCCCCAAAAAGCGTATAAAATATCCGCTCATCAAGGACCTAACAGAAATCTTCAAAGAAGAAGAAACCATGGCAGCCGAAAACAACAACAATGCCAACAATGCAAGAAAGGTGCTTGGTGACTTTACTGCACCTACTCCCGACTTCTATGGGAGAAGCATCTCAATCCCTGCCATTGGAGCAAACAACTTTGAGCTTAAGCCTCAATTAGTTTCTCTATTGCAACAGAATTGCAAGTTTCATGGACTTCCATTGGAAGATCCTCATCAGTTTTTAGCTGAATTCTTACAAATCTGTGACACTGTCAAGACCAATGGAGTTGACCCTGAGGTCTACAGACTTATGTTATTTCCTTTTGCTGTAAGAGACAGAGCTAGGATATGGTTGGACTCACAACCTAAAGAAAGCCTGAACTCTTGGGAAAAGCTAGCCAATGCCTTCTTTGCAAAGTTCTTTCCACCTCAAAAATTGAGTAAGCTTAGAGTGGAAGTCCAAACCTTCAGACAGAAGGAAGGTGAATCCCTCTATGAAGCTTGGGAAAGATACAAACAATTGATCAGAAAGTGTCCTTCTGACATGCTTTCTGAATGGAGCATCATAGGTATCTTCTATGATGGTCTGTCTGAACTGTCCAAGATGTCATTGGACAGCTCTGCTGGAGGATCTCTTCATCTGAAGAAGACGCCTGCAGAAGCTCAAGAACTCATTGAAATGGTTGCAAATAACCAATTCATGTACACTTCTGAAAGGAATCCTGTGAACAATGGGACGAATCAGAAGAAAGGAGTTCTTGAGATTGATACTCTGAATGCCATATTGGCTCAGAACAAAATATTGACTCAGCAAGTCAATATGATTTCTCAAAGTTTGTCTGGAATGCAAGCTGTACCAGGCAGTACTAAGGACGCTTCATCTGAAGAAGAAGCTTATGATCCTGAGAACCCATCAATGGAAGAGGTGAATTACATGGGAGAACCCTATGGAAACACCTATAATCCTTCATGGAGAAATCATCCAAATCTCTCATGGAAGGATCAATAGAGACCTCAACAAGGTTTCAACAACAATAATAGTGGAAGAAACAGGTTTAGAAATGGCAAGCCTTTTCCATCATCTTCTCAACAACAGACAGAGAATTCTAAGCAGAGCCACTCTGACTTAGCAACCATGGTCTCTGATCTAATCAAAACCACTCAAAGTTTCATGACTGAAACAAGGTCCTCCATTAGAAACTTGGAGGCACAAGTGGGTGAGCTGAGTAAGAAAGTTACTGAACTCCCTCCTAGTACTCTTCCAAGCAATACAGAAAGAATCCAAAAGGAGAGTGTAAGGCAATCAACATGGCTGAATTAGGAGAGGAGGAAGAGGCAGTGATCGCCACTGAGGAAGACTTCAATGGACGTCCACTGGCCTCCAATGAGTTCCCTAATGAGGAACCATGGGAATCTGAGGCTCACACCGAGACCATAGAGATTCCATTGGATTTACTTCTGGCATTCATGAGCTCTAATGAGTATTCTTCCTCTGAAGAGGACGAAGATGTCACTGAAGAGCAAGTTGCTAAGTACCTTGGAGCAATCATGAAGCTAAATAACAAGTTATTTGGTAATGAAACTTGGGTGGATGAACCCCTTTTGCTCACCAAAGAACTGGATGACTTGACTAGGCAGAGATTACCTCAAAAGAGACAGGATCCTGGGAAGTTCTCGATACCTTGTACCATAGGCACCATGACCTTTAAAAAGGCTCTGTGTGACATAGGGTCAAGCATAAACCTCATGCCTCTCTCTGTAATGGAGAAGCTAGGGATCTTTGAGGTACAAACTGCAAGAATCTCACTAGAGATGGCAGACAATTCAAGAAAACAAGCTTATGGACTTGTAGAGGATGTTCTGGTAAAAATTGAAGACCATTACATCCCTGTTGATTTTATAATCCTAGAGACTGGGAAGTGCATGGATGAATCCATCATCCTTGGCAGACCCTTCCTAGCCACAGCAAAGGTTGTGATTGATGTTGACAGAGGAGAATTGATCATTCAAGTGAATGAAGAATCCCTTGTGTTTAAGGCTCAAGGATATCCCTCTGTAACCATGGAGAGGAAGCATGAAGAACTTCTCTCAAAATAGAGTCAAACAGAGCCCCCACAATCAAACTCTAAGTTTGGTGTTGGGAGGCCACAACCAAATTCTAAGTTTGGTGTTGAACCCCCACAATCAAACTCTAAGTTTGGTGTTGGGAGGTTCCAACATTGCTCTGAGTATCTGTGAGGCTCCATGAGAGCCCACTGTCAAGCTACTGACATTAAAGAAGCGCTTGTTGGGAGGCAACCTAATGTTATATTTTCCTTTTGTTATTTTATATTTTCTGTAGGTTGATGATCATGTGAAGTCACAAAATCAATTGAAAAAGCAAAAATAGAATCAAAAACAGAAAGAAAAACAGTACACCCCGGAGGAAAACTTGCTGGCGTTTAAACGCCAGTGAAGACAGAAAAATGGGCGTTTAACGCCCAGTCTGGTACCATTCTGGGTGTCTAATGCCAGAAAGGGGCACCAGACTGGCGTTTAACGCCAGACTGGCGTAGCCCGGCGTTTAACGCCAGGATTGGCAGAAAGGGCGTTTTACACGCCACTTGGTGCAGGGATGAGCTATCCTTGACACCTCAGGATCTATGGACCCCACAGGATCCCCACCTACCCCACCACTCTTTCTCTTCTTCACCCATTCACCAATCACCTCAATACCTCTTCCCCAAAAACCCCTCACCTATCAAATCCCACCATTCTCTTCACCACTCACATCCATCCTTCATAAAACCCCACCTACCTCACCATTCAAATTCAAACCACTTTCCCTCCCAAACCCACCCATAATGGCCGAACCCTACCCCCTCTCCACCCCTATATAAATCCTTCTTCACTCCTTCATTTTCACACAACCTAAACACTACTTCTCCCCCTTGGCCGAACCACAAAGCCCCCTCTATCTCCTCTATTTTCTTCTTCTTCTACTCCCTTCTTTCATCTTTTTCTCGAGGACGAGCAAACCTTCTAAGTTTGGTGTGGTAAAAGTGTTACTTTTTGTTTTTCCATAACCATTTATGGCACCTAAGGCTGGAGAAACCTTTAGAAAGAGAAAAGGGAAGGCAAAAGCTTCCACCTCTGAGTCATGGGAGATGGAGAGATTCATCTCAAGGGTGCATCAAGACCACTTCTATGAAGTTGTGGCCAAGAAGAAGGTGATCCCCAAGGTCCCTTTCAAACTCAAAAAGGGTCAACTTTGATCAAAGGTTGGACCAAGTCCTCATGGATACCACTAAGAAAAGGATCGAGCAAACAAGAGATCCCACTCATGGACATGAGCATGAGGAAACTCCGTATCATGAAATCCCTGAGATACCTCAAGGGATGCATTTTCCTCCACAAAATTATTGGGAGCAAATCAACACCTCCCTAGGAGAGTTAAGTTCCAACATGGGACAACTAAGGGTGGAGCACCAAGAACATTCCATCCTCTTCCATGAAATTAGAGAAGACCAAAGAGTCATGAGAGAGGAGCAACACAGGCCAGGAAGAGACTTTGAGGAACTCAAGCACTCCATAAGATCTTCAAGAGGAAGAATGAGCCGCCATCACTAAGGTGGACCCGTTCTTTAATCTCCTTGTTCCTTATTTTTCTGTTTTTCAAAAATTATGCTTTATGTTTATCTATGTTTGTGTCTTTATTACATGATCATTAGTGTCTTAGTGTCTATGCCTTAAAGTTATGAATGTCCTATGAATCCATCACCTTTCTTAAATGAAAAATGTTCTTAATTGAAAAAGAGAAGAATTGCATGAATTTCAAATTTTATAACAGATTAATTATTTTGATGTGGTGGCAATACTTTTGACTTCTGAATGTATGCTTGAACAGTGCATATGTCTTTTGAATTTGTTGTTCATGAATGTTAAAATTATTGGCTCTTGAAAGAATAATGAAAAAGGAGACATGTTACTGAGGATCTGAAAAATCATAAAAATGATTCTTGAAGCAAGAAAAAGCAGTGAATTCAAAAAAAAAAAGAAAGAGCAAGCAGAAAAAAGCCAATAGCCCTTTAAACCAAAAGGCAAGGGTAAAAATAAAAAGGATCCAAGGCTTTGAGCATCAGTGGATAGGAGGGCCTACAGGAATAACATCCTGGCCTAAGCGGCTAAACCAAGCTGTCCCTAACCATGTGCTTGTGGCATGAAGGTGTCAAGTGAAAACTTGAGACTGAGCGGTTAAAGTCGTGATCCAAAGCAAAAAGAGTGTGCTTAAGAACCTGGACACCTCTAATTGGGGACTCTAGCAAAGCTGAGTCACAATCTGAAAAGGTTCACCCAGTTATGTATCTGTGGCATGTATGTATCCGGTGGTAATACTGGAAAACATAGTGCTTTGGGCCACGGCCAAGACTCATAAAGTAGCTGTGTTCAAGAATCAACATACTTAACTAGGAGAATCAATAACACTATCTGAATTCTGAGTTCCTATAGATGCCAATCATTCTGAACCTCAAAGGATAAAGTGAGATGCCAAAACTGTTCAGAGGCAAAAAGCTACTAGTCACGCTCATCTAATTGGAGCTAAGTTTCATTGATATTTTGGAGTCTATAGTATATTCTCTTCTTTTTATCCTATTTGATTTTCAATTGCTTGGGAACAAGCAACAATTTAAGTTTGGTGTTGTGATGAGCAGATAATTTATACGCTTTTTGGCATTGTTTTAGTATGTTTTTAGTATATTTTAGTTAGTTTTTATTATATTTTTATTGGTTTTTAATTAAAATTCACTTTTCTGTACTTTACTATGAGTTTGTGTGTTTTTCTGTGATTTCAGGTATTTTCTGGCTGAAATTGAGGGACCTGAGCAAAACTCTGATTCAGAGGCTGAAAAAGGACTGCAGATGCTGTTGGATTCTGACCTCCCTGCACTCGAAGTGGATTTTTTGGAGCTACAGAAGCTCAATTGGCGCACCCTCAATTGCGTTGGAAAGTAGACATCCTGGGCTTTTCAGCAATATTAATAGTCTATACTTTGCCCGAGATTTGATGGCTCGAACTGGCGTTCCAAATCAGCTATAGACTGCCCGTCGTTTAACGCCAGAACTGGCACAGAGGTGGGAGTTAAATGCCCAAACTGGCACAAAAGCTGGCGTTTAACTCCAAGAAAAGTCTCTACACGAAAATGCTTCAATGCTCAGCCCAAGCACAAATCAAGTGGGCCCGGAAGTGGATTTATACGTCATTTACTCATTTCTGTAAACCCTAAGCTACTAGTTCTCTATAAATAGGACCTTTTGCTATTGTATTTTCATTTTGGTAGCTATCTTCGAGTAGTCTTATGCTATCTTAGATCATGGGGCTGGCCTCATGGCCATGCTTAGACCTTGTTCTTATGTATTTTTAACGGTGGAGTTTCTACACACCATAGATTAAGGTGTGGAGCTCTGCTGTACCTCGAGTATTAATGCAATTACTATTGTTCTTCTATTCAATTCAGCTTATTCTTGTTCCTCAACTTGATGAATGTGATGATCCGCGACACTCATCATCATTCTCACCTGTGAACGTGTGCCTGACAACCACCTCCGTTCTACCTTAGATTGAGTGGATATCTCTTGGATTCCTTAATCAGAATCTTCGTGGTATAAGCTAGAATTGATGGGGGCATTCCTGAGAATCCGGAAGGTCTAAACCTTGTTTGTGGTATTCTGAGTAGGATTCAAGGATTGAATGACTGTGACGAGCTTCAAACTCGCGATTGTGGGGCGTTAGTGACAGACGCAAAAGAATCACTAGATTCTATTCCGACATGATCGAGAACCGACAGATGAATAGCCGTGCTGTGACAGAGCGCGTTGAACATTTTCACTGAGAGGACGGGACTGTAGCCATTGACAACGGTGATGCCCAACATACAGCTTGCCATGGAAAGGAGTAAGAAGGATTGGATGAAGACAGTAGGAAAGCAGAGAGACAGAAGGGACAAAGCATCTCCATACGCTTATCTGAAATTCTCACCAATGAATTACATAAGTATCTCTATCTTTATTTTATGTTTTATTCATCTTTTAATTATCAATCCTCCATAACCATTTGAATCCACCTGACTGAGATTTACAAGATGACCATAGCTTGCTTCATACCAACAATCTCCGTGGGATCGACCCTTACTCGCGTAAGGTTTATTACTTGGACGACCCAGTGCACTTGCTGGTTAGTTGTGCGAAGTTGTGATAAAGAGTTGAGATTGCAATTGAGCATACCATGTTTATGGCGCCATTGATGATCACAATTTCGTGCACCAGTGCACCTTGCGAATTACCCCATGGACGTGTACGCGTCGGTGCTGGTATATGATTTTTTAATTAAAATGTGGCCAGCAAATTCAAAAGGGTTGTGGGGCCCAATTCCAACCAACTTTGGCACCAAAAATGCTATTTAAAGCCAATGATTGAAGAGCAAAGGGGGATTCCATCATTCACACTCATTAGGAGTAGTTTAGAGTTAGTTTTAGAGAGAGAAGCTTTCACTTCTCTCTAGGATTAGGATTAGGATTAGGTTTAGTTCTTAGATCCAAGTTTTAATCTTTGCTCTCATCTACTTCTACCTTTTAATTCATTATTGTTACATTCATTCTTCTTCTATTCTTCTGTTGTAATCTCCTTTATGTTGCTTCTATATTTTGTTGTAGATCTACTCTTGTTCCTTCTCTTTTCTTTCAATTCAATTTGAGGTAATTCATAATAATTGTGTTTCTTTTGTTTGTTGTTGTTAATTCCTTTCAATAATTGTTGCTAGATTCTATTCTTGTTGTCAATTTGCTTTTCTTTTCTTTTGTACCTTCCAAGTGTTTGATGAAATGCTTGGTTGGATTTTAGTATAGATTTTGTTCCTCTTGGCTTTGGTTGAGTAATTAGTGACTCTTGAGTTATCTAATTCCTTTGGTTGATTAATAATTAGAAGTTGCTAATTGATTTAAATGCCTCTAAAGCTAGTCTTTTCTTTAGGAATTGATTAGGACTTGGGAATCAAATTGATTCATCCACTTGACTTTCCTCCATGGTTAGAGGTTAACTAAGTGGTAGCAATGAACAATTTGTGGTCATAATTAAAGAGGATAACTAGGATAGGACTTCTAGTTCTCATATCTTGCCAAGAGCTTTGTTAGTTGTTAGTTTATTTTCTTTGCCATTTGTATTTCTTGTCTAAAATCTCAAAAAACCCCAAAATATCTCATAACCAGTAACAAGAACACTTTATTGCAATTCCTAGGAAGAACGACCCGAAGTTTGAATACTTTGGTTATTAATTTTAGGTTTTATTTTAGGGACAAACAATCTTTTGTATGAAAGGATTATTGCTTGGTTTAGAAACTATACTTCGACGAGATTTTATTTGAGAAATTCTAGACCACACAAAAATCCAATCATCACTCACCCACACTAGTAGACATGTGCTCCTCCTCTCCCACACGAGCCAAATCACTGCACCTCCACTTCAGTCGCGATTCTCTCTGTTTCTCTATCACTGCTGCCGGAAGAGCCACTGGTGGTGCACCAGGCAGCACCATCCGGTTCCAATTCCTCCTTCTATGTCTTTCTACTTTTTTATTATTTCTTCTTTCTGTTGAAGTTGCTGCTCGCTGCCGTTGCAAATTGTTGCTGACTCGCTTCTCGTCGCCAACTCATTACGCTCATCACTGCTACAAGCCACAAGTTCTCTCTTTCGTTCGTAACTTAGTTTTTGTTCCAGTAGTCCTTTATTTTAAATCAGGTTAAACTCAAAACTGCTCAGATGATACAAACAAAAGGGATATTCAAGGGTATTGAACCAATAATTCGAGTTCTAATGATACAAGTGATGAGGATGAGAATAGTTTTTATGATAAAAAATCACACATTGGTCCAAAGGTGCATCTGGATACAAGTTCTTGAGTTGATGCTGTAGGAACTGGTTGAAAACTTTTCTCATTGCAAGCTAGTTGATCATAGTGTTTTGGCATATTCTATTTTCTTCTCTTTATGTTTTTATAATTGGATTATTGCATGAGTTTGATTTTTTATTTAAATTCTTGAGTTTGATTATTACCTTGAGCACGTTTAATTATAATTGAATTTTGTACTATGATTTAGAGTATGTTTGATTATAATATGAATATAGCATTAAATTTTGATTTGGCTTCTTGTGTTTTATTACTATCCTAAATGTGTTTGATTATAATAAGATTTTGCTCTATAATTTGGATCGTGTTTGATTATAATCTGGTTATAGCATTGAACTTTGATTTTGATTATTGAGTTTAATTATTATTCTAAACTTGTTTGATTATAAGTGAATTCTACATTATGATTTAGAGTGTATTTGATTATAATTTAATTCTCTAATGCTCTCATGTATATGCACCAAAATCTCAGTCTTTCTAGTCAAGTCACATTGTCTCTGAGCTTATAGTTTAGTTTTACTTGGTTCATTGTTTCTGACCACAACCTGTTTAGTAAAATGTCAATGTGTTATCATCACAATTGTAAAGTGCATTTTATTACTTGATATATTCTTCTGTTTATTGATCCCAACTAAAATTTTGAATAGTATTGTAGAAGGATCATCAACTAAATTTTATTTTTGAGTGCTGGATTTTTTTATGTATAATTGCTTATTTTTGTGACTCTAAAATCATTCAGCAAATTTGCATCTTCAACTATTGTTGCTTGTGTCTTCTATTGGACATCTGCATTTGATTTGAGAGGTACCTTTTTTTGGATTGGACATGCTAAAATTCTTTTCGTAACAAAATTTTGCTCAAATAAGCTCATAATAATAATAATCAAACTCAACCATCGAAATCAAAATTCAATACTATAACCAAACTATATTTAAACATGGTCTAAACTATATGATTTTTGGATTTTGATTTAGATTTTTAAATTTGAGTACAACCTTGAACATCTTTAATTATAGTCAAATTTTAAAATATGATTTAGAACGTGTTTAATTATAACCTATAAATACAAAATAGAGTTCTTTTAATAATTTCTTTTACAGTTTTTGAAAACAATATTTGTTCAAAATTTTGATACCTATCTTTCTGAAATTACAATGTTTATATTTTACTTTTATGTCTGTTGTTATTCCTTTCTGAAACTAGTATACAACTGTATTTGCATTTCTATGAATAATGTAATAAAACATAGAAGAGATACAAATTTTACATCTTTATAGCTATGGATTTTGGCAAAAACACTATTCTAGAGGGGTTCCTTAACATGTTGAGGAACATTGACATTAGAAAATTTTAGGCTTCAATACTTTGGAAATGAGAGTTATATGTACCCTGAATTTCTTCATGTCAATACCGGCCCGAATGGCTCAACAAAAAATTTGTAGGTACAGTGATCTTCTCCACGATTGCAGAATTAGCCATCACAAATTCTACAAGACAAATCTCATTATCATCTACATTGAATCCTTCAAACTGAACAACTTTGGAGCTTGACAGAAAGCAATAAGGCACTAATGCTGAAGTTAACACATCTTTATTTAGAAAAGTACAAGGGTATCATGTGAACCTCAAAGGAGGTTAGTCAAAAATGTTTTCCATCTTTTGTATGCAAGGAAAACTGATATAGCCAAGAAAGTTTTATACCAGAAACTAGCAAAATTGATTTTATTAAATAATTTTTAATATCATACCAAAATTGATATTTGAAATGATGAAATTGATGAAGATGTAGGATGTTGGTTTTATGGTCATGTTATGGATTATTATGCTATACACACTAGTAAATGGTTGAGATGCACGAAATGATATTTTAAGGAAAGATACTCAAGAAGAAGGAAAACTGAAAATTCCTAGCCAAACAACACTCCAGTAGAAGCAGAAATAATGGTGTACAACCGGTTAGAGAGGAGCTTCACAAGCCATAACCTCCTACTATGGAAGAGTGGCGACGAAGGAGGAAGGACCAAGGCAACTCAGTGAAGCAGATCTGAAACCAGGTGAGAAGACCGAAACCAGCAGTAAAAAAGAAGCAGAATAGAGGCGAAGAAAGAGGCGGTCCGACGTAGAAAAAAATGAGGCGACAAGCGGCAAACGGCAAAAAAGCAAACACGACCTAAACGACCAGTGCCTCCAGTGAGCCATCTGACCTCCAACGTGGCGGTGACACAGGGATAATGGTTGTCGGTAAAGAGAGAGAGACTAAGAAAGCAAGGTTCCGAGGGAAGTGGTGAGATTTGAAAGAAAATGGAAAGGTGCGTGACATATAAAATGTGTAGCTGATTTGTATTAGATTTTTATACGTATAAAAATACAAAAATACATGATGGCTGATTTTAGTAACTAATTTTGGTATACAAATAGTATTTTTGTAATAAAATATAGCATTCTTTTTAACATGGTTTAATTAGAGAACTAACTCTTTCAAGTTTCATTTATCATTCATCTAATAAATAGGACAAATCACTTAATTAAACCAAGGGGAGGAAAAAATTACACGAATCAGCCAAATAAAAAACTGGTTCATGAATCAATCAGTCCAGATTTCTATATAGTTTGAATCACCCTAATTCGAATCTCATCTCCATGTAATTCGAATCATACTGATTTGAATTACACACACGCACACACCCACTAATTCAAATCAACCTGATTCAAATTACACACACACACAGTAAGTCGAATCAGGGTGATTTGAATTACACCCAATAACGCGTTCCAAAGTAATTCGAATTCGGCTGATTCGAATTACACAAGCTATAATTCGAATTACACTGGTTCGAATTATACTAGGCCAGACGTGTATAAATATGGTGTGAACGTGAATTGATCTCATTAGAGTGAGAAAATGGCTAGTGAGGAGAGTTTTGTATTGTTGGTTCATCACAGAGGATCGATTAAGAGGAAAACACGATCTGGTGTGAAGTTCACTGATAAGGATCCTCTCAGTATTTTTATCAGGCCTACGACAAGCTATGATGAGTTTGTGAATTCTATACTATAGAAACTTGGTCTGCAAGGCGTGAAACGGGTTCACAAGTTATTCTATCGTATTCCAATCTCAGTCCTGCAAGAAATAGTGAAGTATGATTATTTCACGATTGGGAGTGATGAGGACTTGTAGGTCCTGTTTCATTGTCGTCGGCAGTTTCTCGAGGTTAGGACACCTGAGCTATTGGAGAAGTTGGTTGATGTGGTATCTAGCTCGGGGGGTTCGAACTGGAATACCCACACTATAGGCACGGTAGCTGGTTCTAACTCCAGACTTGTCGGTGCATCTTCATCCGTCCCTGTGAATGAACCTCCGGTCGAGCCTGTCGCCTCCCCGTCGTTCGTTGTTGATCTCAACTGTAGTGGAGGTGGAGAGGTTGGAATAGTGGATGTTGTGCCGACTTCCTTACAGTGTGCTGCCCCGGCTGGTCTGGGCGATGCATTGCTGGATGATGTTGACGATGATGATGTGGAGCCGGATACCATTGCTGATGACAGTGGCGATGATATTGGAGCGAGTGATCCTGCTGGGGCTGGAGGTGGTTCTAGCTTTGGCACACAGCAGTACCCTCCGCATTTTTCATCTTTGGACTTGGATGCCATGAGACAGGAGGGGGTTCCTGGGGAGCCTACTGGATTTGGTGCTAGAGATGGCCAGGGGTCAGCAGGTCTCACAGAGTTTTAGGTTGGTCAGCAGTTTCAGGATAAAGATGAGGCTGTGTTAAGTGTGAAGACGTATAGCATCCGACGCGGAGTACAGTACAAAGTGGTGGAATCTGACTATCGCCAGTATGTTGGGAAGTGTTCTGAGTTTGGGAATGGGTGCACATGGTTGATTAAGCTAAGTCTCTGGCAGCGCAAGGGTATTTGGGAGGTAAAACGCTACAACGGACCACATACGTGTCTCGCGACGTCCATCTCTAGTGACCAAAGGAGTCTGGATTATCATGTGATCTTGGAATTCATCATGCCAATGGTTAGAGCTGATGCATCCATCAGCATCAAGGTGCTCCTGAATGCGACAGCGACACACTTTGGGTTCAGACCGACGTATAGGAGGGTTTGGTTGGCGAAGCAGAATGCCGTTGCCCATATCTATGGTGATTGGGATGAGTCGTACAACGAGCTCCCGCGGTGGGTGTTAGGAGTTCAGTTGATGATGCCTGGTACTGTTGCAGTCCTTAGGTTGCTACTCCATCCAAACAATATAGTCTGTCTGGATTATTTCCCATGGGCTGAATACCTTGCTCGAGCCTTTTTTGGAGTCGTTCTGGGTCGTTTTCTCTGAGATTTGGTGGGGTATGACAATGAAAACGTGGTTCGAATGAGGTTGGTTCGAACTCTTTTTATAGCCGAAGCAAGAGTAATTCGAAACAACCCAATTCGAATTACTACTAGAGACAAAAATTGAGTAATTCGAATCAGCCAAATTCGAATTACTTTGGAACGTGTGATTGGGTGTAATTCGAATCGCCCTGATTCGAATTACTGTGTATGTGTAATTCGAATCAGTATGATTCAAATTACATGGAGATGAAGTTTGAATTAGGGTGATTCGAACTATATAGAAATGTCTCCTGATTGATTCATGAACCAGTTTTTTATTTGGCTGATTCGTGTAATTTTTTTCTCCCTTCGACTTAATTAAGTGATTTTCCCTAATTAATAATTTAAATATTTTTTTTTCAGCCATATATAACAAGAAAGAGTGAAGAGAAACATAGATAGATAGATGATATATAGAGAAAAAGAGGGATATAATTGACTTGAACTTTGGTTATTAAAAAAAAAAGACTTCCTATTTTTTTCATTTTCGTAAAATGATTTTTGATGAT
Source organism: Arachis hypogaea (assembly GCF_003086295.3). Lineage (NCBI taxonomy): Eukaryota > Viridiplantae > Streptophyta > Magnoliopsida > Fabales > Fabaceae > Arachis > Arachis hypogaea. Next base: position 30,826,645 of record NC_092044.1, on the reverse strand, counting down.
AGACATTTTGTTATGAACAGAATGATGGCGAGCTGAAACCCATTTTATCCCCTGAAATTTGGACTCGACCTTAATTTTGACCCCCAAATTTTTAGTTACCTAATTAACATCCCCAAATATTGGATCGTGCCTCATGTTTGCCCCTGTAGTTATCTCCGTTAACGGAGAGTTGATGTGGTACGTTAAGTTGACATGGTGTGCATTTACGTACGTAGCACCCAGCTTGCCAGAATGAATACGTGATGAGTGAATGATGTGGCAAAAAGTTGTTTTCACTTAATTTGACTTCTACGTAGATGTTAAAACCCTAATTTGCATGTACTCATATTGAGTAAAAACAACTTTTACCACATTATTCACTCATCACACATCCATTCTGGCAAGTTGGGTGCCACGTAAATACACACTGTGTCAACTTAACATATTATATCAGCTTTCCGTTAACAGAAATAACTATAGGAGCAAACGTGAGATACGATCCAATATTTAAGGGTGTTAATTGGGTAATTAAAAATTTGGGGATTGAAATTAAAACCAGCTCCAAATTTCAGGGTCAAAATGAGTTTCAACTCAAATGATAGCTGATAATAATTCACAAGGATGTTTTCAGGTCAACCTGAGAAAAGGAAATTAAAGAATGGAAAGTTAATACGTTGCATTTGCAAGAAATAGCGGCAGTTACAAAATTTTGTTTTATTCCTGAAATTGAATCCGAGTGCCATACTTGCATTGTAAGGAACTAGTCGAAGATATCGAGCGATTGCATGTTTAAACCTTAAAGCTTCAATGCTAACTGTAAATTGTATGCTTTATACGTTTTGATAAATAAATAATTATTATATGACAGTGTACATATATTTAAGAATAATAATTATAATAAAAATATTATTTGTATATTAAAATTAATTACAAAAATTAATTATTAATATATTTATATATAAATACATATATAATTTATTTTATTTTTAATATATATTTATATTCTAACATATATTTTATATTAATAATTAATATTAGTAACTGTTTTTAATATACATATAATATAATATAATATAGTCGTAATTATAGTTAGCGGCTAACTTTAAATTCAATATTGTGAAAGACTAATAAAAGGATAATCAAAATATCCGTTAGTCATTATAATTACCCAAAGGATATGCATAATAATTTAGTTTACTGATTGCTTGTTGGAAGACCAATAAAAAGATAATTAATATATTTATTATTTAGATTTGAATATACTTTAGTAATGTAATAACCCCGATAAAATAAATTTAAATTAACATATTATTTTATACTATTATATTAGATATATATTAAAATTAATTACTAAAATAAATTATAAATATAAAATACACATTAAAATATAAAATATATTATATATATAAATAATTAATAATTAATTTTAATAATTAATTTTGATATATAAATAATATTTTTTGTCTCATATATATCATAAAATTAATCAAAGTGCTTCTCTATTATATTGTTAGTATATATATAGACATAGATGGGAAAACCCTTTAATTAAGCAACCTCCAGAATGAGGAGTGACTGTATTCTGATGTGGGATTCACAATTTTTAAATTAAGGGAGAAATGATTAATTGAATGGAAACCACTATGATGAGTGTTACCTTCGTTTCTTGTCTCTTTTATGAAAGTGCCTAACTGGACATATTTCTTTTTTGGGTCTATCTACTGTACAGATGCATTTTTATACAGATTTACAGATTTTGATTTAAAAGCGTATCACTAAAAGTGTTGCTTAAAGAAAAAGTGTTACTCTTAATCGTTAACTTGGCTCTGATACCAATTTTTAAAGTCGTCTTTTCTTTTAATTTCTTTTTCGAAATTTCTATCAACTCTTCGAATAATTTGCCACTTCATAATAAAAAGTATTGACCGTATTACTAGTATTTATAATTCTGATTTTTATAGTTTTTCAATCTTGTTTTAGTTTATAATATTCTTTTTTGCATGGATTATTGTATATAAAATCTTTTATCTGTTTGTCTTTTTCTTTAATATAATTTCTTAAATCCTCAAAAACTTCTTTTATTTCTACACTTTCTGTTGTTTCTAAATATCTTTTTAATTTTTCAACTTCATTTTCCATTTTTTCTTTTAACAGCTTTAATTCTTTTAAGTCATAATATGGTTTTCCAGGCATTTATAAATTTTTTAAGTTTAACTCTAACTTGTTTATATTTATTCTTATTTCTATCCTTTTTATTATAAGGTCATCGATTTCGATCTGAAGATTATTTAATTCCCTTTTATACTCATTTATTTTACTTTTTAATTTTTTCGCCCTTTTCCTTTTTATTTTATTTTCTGGTCTTTCAATCTTTGTATGCTTCATTATTTATCTTAGAATTTCTGCAAATTCTATCATTGATTCATCACTATTTTCTAGAGATTCTATTAATTTTTCTAGCTCTTCGACTTCTCTTTTTAACTTGTCATAGATTATTTTTAGAGCTTTAAATGCTCTTTGATTTATTTCAGAAAACTGTAAATAATTCAACCGATTTTCTCTTTCAAAGAGCTCTTGTTTCTTGTCTTGATAAGTTACATATATTTTTTCTTTATTTATTGTCATAATTTAATATTTAGGGTTTCATTTAATTTTTCGACCTTTTTTGTTAATTCTTTTATTTCAGAATTTTCTTCTTTAATCTTTAACTTGGATAAACTTAAAGGGCTATTAATTTTGAATTATCTTATTTGAAAATTCGATGAAACTAATTTTCCTGATGGTTCTTTTAATAATAGAACTGGGTTTTCAATAGCTTTATATTTTGGTATTTCTGTTTTTACAATTTTCTGAAATAATTCATCAACATAAATTCTTTCTCTGTTTTTAAATATTATACTATGATGGCTATTTGTTAAAGCATAATTTATTGCATATGTAATTGAAAAAGGTTCATCGTCTTGTTCCATTAGATTCTTTCTATGAAATTTATAAGCCAAACTTATAGATCTTCCAAGGTTTTCAGTTGATAAAGGTATAGCATATCCAAGATGGGCATTGAATTTAACATTTACGTTTGCCAAGTTTCCATGAACAATTCCAATTATTTGATCTATTGGGTCATCAGTAATTCTTTTGTCACATATTGCTAAGCTTATTGGTGAATTAATTCCTTTCATATATGTAGATTTGATTAAAACTTGTATAGTACTAATATGAATCCATCCAATTTTAGATCTTTTTTGTTGATCCTTAATTTTCTCAATCTGTTTACTCAATTCTTCATCATTTATCAAAGCTATTTCAAGTTCTCCATTGGTGGATTTTATCTTTATAGGGACTTCAAGTTGAATTTTTCCATAGTATATTATATTTTTTCTATTAAAAACTTCTTTTAAAAGATTTTGTTTATTAAAATTTTCATTTGATTTGAGATTTAATTCTGTTTTTAGAACAACCTGTTTTTCATTATCTAATAAAGCAGTTAATCTATAATAATCAGATTCTTCTGTTAATTCTAAGCTTTCTAAATAATTCATAACTAAGAGATTAGGATAAAGGCATACCTTTCTAGAGAAAAACTTCCTTTATTTAGTATATTTTACATAAGATGTTTTTATCTCCAGAGGGGAGATTGTAGATACTAACTCCAGAGGAGAGTTTAGAATTGGTTTTTCCTAAGGGAATTCTTCTTCAGACTATAGAATCGCCTCGGCAGCTTCTTCTTTGCTCTCCTAGCATATGAGTACTCTTAGCCTTCTGCTTTCTATTGTCTGATGCCTCTACAATTGCCTAAGCAACCTATTTATAATAGTTGGGTTTGATGGATAATTCCCATCCTTACCCTTCTTATGACGTCATTGCTTACGTCATTGTTTGCTATCTTGCACCAGCTACATCGTTGGTGCTTTATGACCTAAGTGCTTATGTCACTATGCAATAATGTTGAGAGATGCTTCAGATGTGCTGTCCTCCTCTTTTATCATGTGACCCTCAGATGCATTGTCCTCTTCATTCATCATGTGAGTTGATTCCGTTTCATTATTGCTTTCTTCAGATAACTCTGAGACACATGGCTGGCACTTGTGGTCTTCTCTGTCTTTTATCAAATAGCAGAGATTCCTCTTTATCCCTTCAGGGAGCTTTTCTAAAAGTCCGGATAAGTTGTAGAATGCTGATTTAAATTCTACCAAGAGTCTCATCTCTCTTTCTTCAATTTCATTTCTTTTACTGGACACAAGCAAAGTATTTCTACTTTTATAATTAATCCTTGTATGAGATTCCTTCGTTATTTTTTGAGTTCTTTCAAAGACCCTTGCTAATGTGCTGGCTAGCCTTCCTTCATGATTGTAAATTGTTAAGTCTTGAATCTGATCAATTGGTTGAAAATTTCCTGGGAAGACGGACATGAATATTACTTGGTGTGCTGGAACCAAGCATTCTTCTTCTTCATTAAAAATAGGTTGACTGTTTGTAAATTTTAGGGATATATCCCTTGGATTTACGTTGTCAATCATATTTTTAAATCTCTTTACTGCATCAACGAATCCTGCAGGAAACTCACTAATAATTTTTAGATCATTAAAAATTAAAATTGTATCAATTAGTCCATACTGAAAAAACTGATAGGTATCAGATGGGGAAGCTTCTGGAAATATAACCAGCTTTGTTAACTGTTTTTTGGCAATAGGATAATATCCCAAAATTGCCCTTTTTTCTTCGGTCCAATTCAGGACTATGTTAAGGGTTTCTCTGAGATTTGATCTACAGACCCTTTTCTTTTCCTTGATTTCAGCCCTTGTAGGAATGTTTCTTATTATCCCTGTTCTCTGGGTTTGAATTGGAGCTTTATCTGCTCTTTTTAGGGTTTGTTCTGGATGAAGAGCTTCATATTCCCTGAAGGATTCTTTTGCTTCTTCCAGTGTTAGAAACCCTCCTTTATGAATTATCCTTAATTGATGTGTGAATGGTGCTGCTTTTTCCCAGGCATCATATACTCCTTTCATGGGGCCATTATAGATTACATAATATTTTTTATCTTGGGTAGATTTTTTGATAATTTCAGCAATTGTTTTATTTTCTGGAATTTTTTCTTCACCTGATTTGTTCACCACGCTTAGCTGGCTGAACTCTGATGGTTTTAGTTGTTGTATTGATTTCGTTGCTTCGATGCCTTCTTGAGGGATTGGATCTGTGTCCTTATTTGCTGACAATGCTTGCATTTTTTGAGTTCTTGTTCGCATTTTTGAATTTCTTGATCTAATGCGTTGTAGACGAACTCCATTCTCTTGTTAATGTATCTGCAATAACATTTTTGTCACCCTTAATATATTCAATTTTTATTGGATATTGTAACAAAAATAATTGCCATCTTACCAATCGTCCATGATTATAATCAACTTTTAAATTATATCATATGAAACCTGTTAGGTAGCTTGAATCTGTTCTTAATGTAAATTCTCTGGGTAGTAAATCAATTTTCCATTTCTTAAGAGATTTAATTGCTGCTAGAGTTTCCTTTTCATGAGTAGTATATCTCTGTTCTGTTGGAGTAAAAGTCCCTGAAATATATCTGCAAAGTAATTCCTTTGGGGAATATTTAGAATCTAGTGATTCTTTTTCTTGTTCTAAACTTTTTATAGCTTTCTTAGCTTTTAGACATCCTGACCAGGTTATGTCTGAAGCATCTGTTTCTACTATTAAGTAGTCATTTTCTTCTGGAATGTAAAGTTCTGGAAGTTTTTTACATAATTCTTTGATTCTTTGAATTTGCATACTATCTTTTTCATCCCATTTCCATACTTTTTTTGTACTTATTTTTGGAAATAATCTTTTAGTGTATTCTGTTATATTCTTTAAAAATCCTTGATCAGAAATATAATTTATACACCCTAAAAATTTTTGTAATTGTTTTCTATCTTCTATTTTATTAGGAAATAGGTTTACCTTTTCTAGAACATTTGGTTGAAGTTTTAGCTTTCCTTGAGTGGATAGAATTAATCCGAGAAACTCTATTTCTTGTTTTGCTATTCTTGCTTTCTTTTTGCTAAGAACTAATCCTTTTTCTTTACATCTTTCTAAAACTATTAATAATTTTTGAAGATGATCTTCTTTATCCTGTTTTGTAAAAATTAGTATATCATCAATGTATACTAAAACAAATTCATTTAACTCTTTTAGATTTTCTTCCATAAATCTTTGATAAATACTTGGGGCTTGTTTTAATCCGAATGGTAATACATTCCATTCATAGAGCAACACACTTGTTGATTCTTTTGTTGGGCAAGTAAAAGCGGTTAATTTCTTTGTTTCTTCGTCTAAACGAAGTTGCCAATATCCTGATTTTGCATCAAGAGATGAAAACCAAGTTGCTCCTTTAATTTTCTCTAAAATAGAATCTTTTCTTGGAAGTTTATGAGCATCACCAATAGTTGCTTCATTCATCTTCTTATAATTAATAACCATTCTTCGTTTTTCCCTTTTAATTTCATTATTGTTTTCGACATAAAAGGCTGGAGCCGCATGAGGACTTTTACTTAATCTTATAATTCCTTTTTCCAAAAGATCTCTACATTCTAAAGAGAACTCTTCTCTATCTCTTGCGGAATAAGAAATTTTATTTGGAACATTTATCTCTTTTGTAGGATCTTTTAATTTAATGCTTACTAATTCATTATTTGTATTTTTAATATTTAAAGGATTTTCAGCACAAATTTCATCCAAAAGTTCTTCTATCTTTATTTCAAGGTTATTTTTTGGAATGTTTATTTGAAAGTATAAATTTAAATAACATGTTTCTAATATAGAAAATATTTTAAATTTTAAGATCTTATCTATAGTAGTAGTTGGTATTTTTATACGTTTTGATTTTTGATTTATTGAAGAATCGTGTGGAGCTTTTAAAACTATATATGTTAATTCTTGAATGAATGGATGATATAGCTTTAAAAAGTTATTTCCTATGATAAAATCCATTCCAGAATCTAACATATATATAGATGGAACAATGAACCTATAATTTTGAATAAAAATTTCAGCCATCTCTGCTTTTTGGTCAATTTTATGTATTGATTTGTCAGCTATTCTAACTCTTAATGGTTTCTTTAATTTTTTCCAATCAAGTTTTATATTTGAACTAGCAAAGCATTGTGTTGCTCCAGAATCTATAAAAGCATTTATAAACTTTTCTGTTATTTTTATAGTAATAAATGTGGCATTATTACTCAGTCTCTGAGTCTGTTTCTAAGACATATTCAAAAATATAGTCTAAGTTATCATCAGATTCCTCTAAAGGTTCCATGAAACAAGACTTAGCAATTTCTATTTGTTTAGTAAGATCCTTTTTATCCTTCTTTTTCGGACATTCATTTGTATAATGTCCTTCTTCTTGGCAATACCAACACTTACAGTTTTCTTTTTTATTCGGGCAATAGTCACTTTTTTGTCTTTTATTTTTATTGTTATTTCTTTTTATAAAATACCTCTTTTTTCTCCAGTTTGGATAGTATTTTCTTTTTCTAAATTGGTATTTTCTTTTTCTTTGAAAATTTTTATTAAACCCATATTTTTGGGGTATCTCTTCATTATCCTGACAGCAAATTCTAATTATATTTGCAAATCTTTTTTGAGTTGCTTCTTGCATACAACGTTCTTTTATTTCCTCTCTTATTGCAGAGGTTGCTCCACCAAAATTATTTTCAAATGTCCCTCTATTTATTTCTCTTATAAATCTTCCCATTATAAATTCATTAGCAGGATATGGAAGTTTTGTTATATACATACTAAGATAATGATTTTTATCTTCTTCTTTTAATTTGTAATAATATATTCTATATTCACATATATAAGACTCCACATTACATAGATCATATATCTGAATATTAGCTAAATGGTTTTTTGCTTCTTGATATTCTTTATTATAGACTTCTTGTCTATGATCTATAATATTTTTTCCAAAAAATTCTTTATATAGAATCATCATTATATATAATATCTTATCATAAGCTGTTGTTTTTGTTGCTAAATCTTATATATTATTTGGTTTTCTATTGATGTCATATAATCCCTTATAGTTCCTTTAGTATGAAACCCTATGTAATTCCAAATATCTCTTCCAGACAATTCACTAAGCTTTGGATTAGTAAAAGCTTCTAATAAAAAGGAATTCAACCAATTTTCGAAAATTTCTTTTTCATTCTTTTTACAGTCTAAGTCGAGCATTCTTTCTCCTTCCATTTCCTGGATTTTAGGAACGTATTTTGATGGTATTTTTGTATATTTTGAATCTTTATTTATAAACCCTTTTTTAAAGACATAATTATCAAAACTTGTTTCCCATTTAAATTGAGATTGATTATCCTTAGATGTTCCAGCTTCATTTTTTACTTGTATTGGAATTGCTGGTTCTTCGTCACTCGAATAATCTAGAATGTGTTCTTCATTTTCTATATTTTCAGAATTTACTAATTCTTCTTCTATTTGAAAACCATGTTCCATAATATTATTTTCTTGAGCCATTTTTAATTGTTTAAAAAGCATTGTATCTTCTTCTAATTTTTCTTCAATATTCATAATTTTAATGGTGGTTTTACTTTTAAGTCTGTTATGTTGATTATATTTTGAAATTTTTCTTCTTTGGGATTCTCTTTTTCCTTATTTCTTTGAAATTTTATGGATACTAATATCTCTTCAAGCATATCTACTATAGAATTTAATTGTGGGTTAAAAGTATGATAAAGATGTGGGGAATCATTTCCATGGTAACATTTTTTAGAAATTTCATGTGAAAAATAAGTTTTTTCAGGTTTTTGAAGTCCTTCAATAAAACTTATAGTAAAGTAAAGATTTTGAGAAAAATCATTTTGTATTGATTTTAAGAATTCGGTGTCATTACAGTTGACATTAGTTAAAATCATTAATTTTTGATCTATTAATTTTGATAACTTAATTATTTCTTCTCTTAAATCTTCTAATTTACTTTTTTCCATTAGGTGACGCTTTTCTTTGTGAAGAGTTACGATTTTAGATGAAAAGTGTGACTTTAGAATGTGTGGTTAAGATTTTGCCACATAATCATATCTTTAAATCTGTACAGATTTAGATCTGTACCATATAATTTTCCTTCCTTTTTACAAGGATTTAACTAGTAGTTGTTTTTCATAATGCACTTTTTCCTTATCTGATATTAACGTCATGACGTGCTAGTTACCTATTTTCACTTGCGCACCGAGTTTAAGTTTAACTAATTAAGGCTTAGTGTTGGTAAATAGTGTATGTATAAAAACTTATAATATGTTATTAGTGTTGACACACTACAAAATTTATATATATTTGTGGGTGTTTTTTAGTGAGAGCTTTTAAAAACCTTCATACTATATTTTATCTGTGACATTTCGATAAACTCCCACAAGATAACTAATAATAAAACTCATTGTTACCACTTAAATTACCATATAATTACAACTCTTTTAAAATCCAAGAAAATATTTGAAGAGAAAGAACACAGGATGAGAGCTCAGTGAAACCCTAAGATTGCGATAGCCATCTCCACCATCATCTCCGCCGCCGCTGCCTCTTCCGCCATTGCTGCCATCGTCACTACTAAAGTTCATCTCCTTTATGCTGTTGCCAGAAAGCAACTGAGATCGAGCCAAGACACCTCCTTTATCAACGCGTTTCTAGATCTTGTCGCAATGCCCAAGTCTCTAAGAGCAAGAGAAAGCTCATATTTTGTCAACTCTCCTCCACAAATGACTCTCGTGTTCTCCATCGGCATTCTCTCGCTTCTGCATGCTCTTCTTCGTTCCACTCATTCTCAATTTTCGGTTCTCTTTCTCTTTTTCCTTTTTATTCATTTCTTTGTTTTTCATTTTCAGATTCTAAATGCTTTGCTATGTGATATAACATTCAATGAGTTTTATTATCTCTTTAATTGATGAACATTGTTTCAAATTCGCAAGCACGCCAAGTGTTTGATGAATTGTTTATTCGCTTAATTGCTATATTAATTATTGTTCGGTGAACCGATACTGTGTCTTATTTGCTCACTGTAAATTAAATCTTATCATATCAAAGATTAGACTCTCCTATTAGCATTTTCCCTATTTTGTGTCCTGCTGCAAGTGGCAGCAACTATACTATATATTTGGCCACTATATATTTATGAGCAATGAATTTAGTAGTTTATTATAATGAATTTTTTGTTTGATCTATTCAAGTTCAATTCCCTAAGTATATTGTGATCTTTTCATGTTCTTGTAGTGTTATAGTATATATAGGAAGTTTTATTTGTTATTCTTGTTTATTGTTTTGATTTAGTAGATTAAATATTACAACCTAAGAACTTTTCTTTACAATATTGTTGGACAGGTAGCTGATGTTACTAGAAAGCATAGGTGGATCAGTGCTAACAATGAAGTCACATATTTTGGTTCATCTTTTGAGGTGAGTATTCTTGTTCTCAATGTTATCATTGACACTAATTTCTGTGCTTTGGTAGATTTCAAGGTCTCCAATTGTCGATGCTAAGTACTATTATGTCATCTAAATAATCATTTCATTCTTTTCTTCCTGTTAGTTTAATTTTCAGTTTGCTAATGGGTGTAATTCTCAATTTTTTGCCAGAATTAGAATAAGTTATATAACGTCTGGAAGATTACCCCTAAGAGAGTCATCATT